>NW_026967512.1:1183968-1338968 GCF_028390025.1 Pseudophryne corroboree | reverse complement strand
TCTCTATCCCATCTATCTAGCTCTCTATCCCATCTATCTATCCCATCTATCTAGCTCTCTATCCCATCTATCTAGCTCTCTATCCCATCTATCTATCCCATCTATCTATCTATCTAGCTCTCTATCCCATCTATCTAGCTCTCTATCCCATCTATCTAGCTCTCTATCTAGCTCTCTATCCCATCTATCTAGCTCTCTATCCCATCTATCTAGCTCTCTATCTAGCTCTCTATCCCATCTATCTATCCCATCTATCTAGCTCTCTATCCCATCTATCTAGCTCTCTATCCCATCTATCTATCCCATCTATCTAGCTCTCTATCCCATCTATCTAGCTCTCTATCCCATCTATCTATCCCATCTATCTAGCTCTCTATCCCATCTATCTATCCCATCTATCTAGCTCTCTATCCCATCTATCTATCCCATCTATCTAGCTCTCTATCCCATCTATCTATCCCATCTATCTAGCTCTCTATCCCATCTATCTAGCTCTCTATCTAGCTCTCTATCCCATCTATCTAGCTCTCTATCTAGCTCTCTATCCCATCTATCTAGCTCTCTATCCCATCTATCTAGCTCTCTATCTAGCTCTCTATCCCATCTATCTAGCTCTCTATCCCATCTATCTAGCTCTCTATCTAGCTCTCTATCCCATCTATCTAGCTCTCTATCTAGCTCTCTATCCCATCTATCTAGCTCTCTATCCCATCTATCTATCCCATCTATCTAGCTCTCTATCCCATCTATCTATCCCATCTATCTAGCTCTCTATCCCATCTATCTATCCCATCTATCTAGCTCTCTATCCCATCTATCTATCCCATCTATCTATCCCATCTATCCCATCTATCTAGCTCTCTATCCCATCTATCTAGCTCTCTATCCCATCTATCTATCCCATCTATCTAGCTCTCTATCCCATCTATCTATCTATCTATCTATCTATCTAGCTCTCTATCCCATCTATCTAGCTCTCTATCTAGCTCTCTATCCCATCTATCTAGCTCTCTATCTAGCTCTCTATCCCATCTATCTAGCTCTCTATCTAGCTCTCTATCCCATCTATCTATCCCATCTATCTAGCTCTCTATCCCATCTATCTAGCTCTCTATCCCATCTATCTATCCCATCTATCTAGCTCTCTATCCCATCTATCTAGCTCTCTATCCCATCTATCTATCCCATCTATCTAGCTCTCTATCCCATCTATCTATCTATCCCATCTATCTAGCTCTCTATCCCATCTATCTATCCCATCTATCTAGCTCTCTATCCCATCTATCTAGCTCTCTATCTAGCTCTCTATCCCATCTATCTAGCTCTCTATCCCATCTATCTATCCCATCTATCTAGCTCTCTATCCCATCTATCTATCCCATCTATCTAGCTCTCTATCCCATCTATCTATCCCATCTATCTAGCTCTCTATCCCATCTATCTATCCCATCTATCTAGCTCTCTATCCCATCTATCTATCCCATCTATCTAGCTCTCTATCCCATCTATCTATCCCATCTATCTATCCCATCTATCTATCCCATCTATCTAGCTCTCTATCCCATCTATCTAGCTCTCTATCCCATCTATCTATCCCATCTATCTAGCTCTCTATCCCATCTATCTATCTATCTATCTATCTATCTATCTAGCTAGCTCTCTATCCCATCTATCTAGCTCTCTATCTAGCTCTCTATCCCATCTATCTAGCTCTCTATCTAGCTCTCTATCCCATCTATCTAGCTCTCTATCTAGCTCTCTATCCCATCTATCTATCCCATCTATCTAGCTCTCTATCCCATCTATCTAGCTCTCTATCCCATCTATCTATCCCATCTATCTAGCTCTCTATCCCATCTATCTATCCCATCTATCTAGCTCTCTATCCCATCTATCTATCTATCCCATCTATCTAGCTCTCTATCCCATCTATCTATCCCATCTATCTAGCTCTCTATCCCATCTATCTATCCCATCTATCTAGCTCTCTATCCCATCTATCTAGCTCTCTATCTAGCTCTCTATCCCATCTATCTAGCTCTCTATCTAGCTCTCTATCCCATCTATCTAGCCCTCTATCCCATCTATCTATCCCATCTATCTAGCTCTCTATCCCATCTATCTATCCCATCTATCTAGCTCTCTATCCCATCTATCTATCCCATCTATCTAGCTCTCTATCCCATCTATCTATCCCATCTATCTAGCTCTCTATCCCATCTATCTATCCCATCTATCTAGCTCTCTATCCCATCTATCTATCCCATCTATCTAGCTCTCTATCCCATCTATCTATCCCATCTATCTAGCTCTCTATCCCATCTATCTATCCCATCTATCTAGCTCTCTATCCCATCTATCTATCCCATCTATCTAGCTCTCTATCCCATCTATCTATCCCATCTATCTAGCTCTCTATCCCATCTATCTATCCCATCTATCTAGCTCTCTATCCCATCTATCTATCCCATCTATCTAGCTCTCTATCCCATCTATCTATCCCATCTATCTAGCTCTCTATCCCATCTATCTATCCCATCTATCTAGCTCTCTATCCCATCTATCTATCCCATCTATCTAGCTCTCTATCCCATCTATCTATCCCATCTATCTAGCTCTCTATCCCATCTATCTATCCCATCTATCTAGCTCTCTATCCCATCTATCTATCCCATCTATCTAGCTCTCTATCCCATCTATCTATCCCATCTATCTAGCTCTCTATCCCATCTATCTATCCCATCTATCTAGCTCTCTATCCCATCTATCTATCCCATCTATCTAGCTCTCTATCCCATCTATCTATCCCATCTATCTAGCTCTCTATCCCATCTATCTATCCCATCTATCTAGCTCTCTATCCCATCTATCTATCCCATCTATCTAGCTCTCTATCCCATCTATCTATCCCATCTATCTAGCTCTCTATCCCATCTATCTATCCCATCTATCTAGCTCTCTATCCCATCTATCTATCCCATCTATCTAGCTCTCTATCCCATCTATCTATCCCATCTATCTAGCTCTCTATCCCATCTATCTATCCCATCTATCTAGCTCTCTATCCCATCTATCTATCCCATCTATCTAGCTCTCTATCCCATCTATCTATCCCATCTATCTAGCTCTCTATCCCATCTATCTATCCCATCTATCTAGCTCTCTATCCCATCTATCTATCCCATCTATCTAGCTCTCTATCCCAGCTATCTATCCCATCTATCTAGCTCTCTATCCCAGCTCTCTATCCCATCTATCTAGCTCTCTATCCCATCTATCTAGCTCTCTATCCCATCTATCTATCTATCCCATCTATCTAGCTCTCTATCCCATCTATCTATCTATCCCATCTATCTAGCTCTCTATCCCATCTATCTATCCCATCTATCTAGCTCTCTATCCCATCTATCTATCCCATCTATCTAGCTCTCTATCCCATCTATCTAGCTCTCTATCTAGCTCTCTATCCCATCTATCTAGCTCTCTATCTAGCTCTCTATCCCATCTATCTATCCCATCTATCTAGCTCTCTATCCCATCTATCTATCCCATCTATCTAGCTCTCTATCCCATCTATCTAGCTCTCTATCCCATCTATCTAGCTCTCTATCCCATCTATCTAGCTCTCTATCCCATCTATCTATCCCATCTATCTAGCTCTCTATCCCATCTATCTATCCCATCTATCTAGCTCTCTATCCCATCTATCTATCCCATCTATCTAGCTCTCTATCCCATCTATCTAGCTCTCTATCCCATCTATCTATCCCATCTATCTAGCTCTCTATCCCATCTATCTATCCCATCTATCTAGCTCTCTATCCCATCTATCTATCCCATCTATCTAGCTCTCTATCCCATCTATCTATCCCATCTATCTAGCTCTCTATCCCATCTATCTATCCCATCTATCTAGCTCTCTATCCCATCTATCTATCCCATCTATCTAGCTCTCTATCCCATCTATCTATCCCATCTATCTAGCTCTCTATCCCATCTCTCTATCCCATCTATCTAGCTCTCTATCCCATCTCTCTATCCCATCTCTCTATCCCATCTCTCTATCCCATCTCTCTATCCCATCTATCTAGCTCTCTATCCCATCTCTCTATCCCATCTCTCTATCCCATCTCTCTATCCCATCTCTCTATCCCATCTCTCTATCCCATCTCTCTATCCCATCTCTCTATCCCATCTCTCTATCCCATCTCTCTATCCCATCTCTCTATCCCATCTCTCTATCCCATCTATCTAGCTCTCTATCCCATCTATCTAGCTCTCTATCCCATCTATCTATCCCATCTATCTAGCTCTCTATCCCATCTATCTAGCTCTCTATCCCATCTATCTAGCTCTCTATCCCATCTATCTATCCCATCTATCTAGCTCTCTATCCCATCTATCTATCCCATCTATCTAGCTCTCTATCCCATCTATCTATCCCATCTATCTAGCTCTCTATCCCATCTATCTATCCCATCTATCTAGCTCTCTATCCCATCTATCTAGCTCTCTATCCCATCTATCTATCCCATCTATCTAGCTCTCTATCCCATCTATCTATCCCATCTATCTAGCTCTCTATCCCATCTATCTATCCCATCTATCTAGCTCTCTATCCCATCTATCTATCCCATCTATCTAGCTCTCTATCCCATCTATCTATCCCATCTATCTAGCTCTCTATCTAGCTCTCTATCCCATCTATCTAGCTCTCTATCCCATCTATCTATCCCATCTATCTAGCTCTCTATCCCATCTATCTATCCCATCTATCTAGCTCTCTATCCCATCTATCTATCCCATCTATCTAGCTCTCTATCCCATCTATCTATCCCATCTATCTAGCTCTCTATCCCATCTATCTAGCTCTCTATCCCATCTATCTAGCTCTCTATCCCATCTATCTAGCTCTCTATCCCATCTATCTATCCCATCTATCTAGCTCTCTATCCCATCTATCTATCCCATCTATCTAGCTCTCTATCCCATCTATCTATCCCATCTATCTAGCTCTCTATCCCATCTATCTATCCCATCTATCTAGCTCTCTATCCCATCTATCTATCCCATCTATCTAGCTCTCTATCCCATCTATCTATCCCATCTATCTAGCTCTCTATCCCATCTATCTATCCCATCTATCTAGCTCTCTATCCCATCTATCTAGCTCTCTATCTAGCTCTCTATCCCATCTATCTATCCCATCTATCTAGCTCTCTATCCCATCTATCTATCCCATCTATCTATCCCATCTATCTAGCTCTCTATCCCATCTATCTATCCCATCTATCTAGCTCTCTATCCCATCTATCTATCCCATCTATCTAGCTCTCTATCCCATCTATCTATCCCATCTATCTAGCTCTCTATCCCATCTATCTATCCCATCTATCTAGCTCTCTATCCCATCTATCTAGCTCTCTATCTAGCTCTCTATCCCATCTATCTATCCCATCTATCTAGCTCTCTATCCCATCTATCTATCCCATCTATCTAGCTCTCTATCCCATCTATCTATCCCATCTATCCAGCTCTCTATCCCATCTATCTATCCCATCTATCTATCCCATCTATCTAGCTCTCTATCCCATCTATCTATCCCATCTATCTAGCTCTCTATCCCATCTATCTATCCCATCTATCTAGCTCTCTATCCCATCTATCTATCCCATCTATCTAGCTCTCTATCCCATCTATCTATCCCATCTATCTAGCTCTCTATCTAGCTCTCTATCCCATCTATCTAGCTCTCTATCCCATCTATCTATCCCATCTATCTAGCTCTCTATCCCATCTATCTATCCCATCTATCTAGCTCTCTATCCCATCTATCTATCCCATCTATCTAGCTCTCTATCCCATCTATCTATCCCATCTATCTAGCTCTCTATCCCATCTATCTATCCCATCTATCTAGCTCTCTATCCCATCTATCTAGCTCTCTATCTAGCTCTCTATCCCATCTATCTAGCTCTCTATCTAGCTCTCTATCCCATCTATCTATCCCATCTATCTAGCTCTCTATCCCATCTATCTATCCCATCTATCTAGCTCTCTATCCCATCTATCTAGCTCTCTATCCCATCTATCTAGCTCTCTATCCCATCTATCTAGCTCTCTATCCCATCTATCTATCCCATCTATCTAGCTCTCTATCCCATCTATCTATCCCATCTATCTAGCTCTCTATCCCATCTATCTATCCCATCTATCTAGCTCTCTATCCCATCTATCTAGCTCTCTATCCCATCTATCTATCCCATCTATCTAGCTCTCTATCCCATCTATCTATCCCATCTATCTAGCTCTCTATCCCATCTATCTATCCCATCTATCTAGCTCTCTATCCCATCTATCTATCCCATCTATCTAGCTCTCTATCCCATCTATCTATCCCATCTATCTAGCTCTCTATCCCATCTATCTATCCCATCTATCTAGCTCTCTATCCCATCTATCTATCCCATCTATCTAGCTCTCTATCCCATCTCTCTATCCCATCTATCTAGCTCTCTATCCCATCTCTCTATCCCATCTCTCTATCCCATCTCTCTATCCCATCTCTCTATCCCATCTATCTAGCTCTCTATCCCATCTCTCTATCCCATCTCTCTATCCCATCTCTCTATCCCATCTCTCTATCCCATCTCTCTATCCCATCTCTCTATCCCATCTCTCTATCCCATCTCTCTATCCCATCTCTCTATCCCATCTCTCTATCCCATCTCTCTATCCCATCTCTCTATCCCATCTATCTAGCTCTCTATCCCATCTATCTAGCTCTCTATCCCATCTATCTATCCCATCTATCTAGCTCTCTATCCCATCTATCTAGCTCTCTATCCCATCTATCTAGCTCTCTATCCCATCTATCTATCCCATCTATCTAGCTCTCTATCCCATCTATCTATCCCATCTATCTAGCTCTCTATCCCATCTATCTATCCCATCTATCTAGCTCTCTATCCCATCTATCTATCCCATCTATCTAGCTCTCTATCCCATCTATCTAGCTCTCTATCCCATCTATCTATCCCATCTATCTAGCTCTCTATCCCATCTATCTATCCCATCTATCTAGCTCTCTATCCCATCTATCTATCCCATCTATCTAGCTCTCTATCCCATCTATCTATCCCATCTATCTAGCTCTCTATCCCATCTATCTATCCCATCTATCTAGCTCTCTATCTAGCTCTCTATCCCATCTATCTAGCTCTCTATCCCATCTATCTATCCCATCTATCTAGCTCTCTATCCCATCTATCTATCCCATCTATCTAGCTCTCTATCCCATCTATCTATCCCATCTATCTAGCTCTCTATCCCATCTATCTATCCCATCTATCTAGCTCTCTATCCCATCTATCTAGCTCTCTATCCCATCTATCTAGCTCTCTATCCCATCTATCTAGCTCTCTATCCCATCTATCTATCCCATCTATCTAGCTCTCTATCCCATCTATCTATCCCATCTATCTAGCTCTCTATCCCATCTATCTATCCCATCTATCTAGCTCTCTATCCCATCTATCTATCCCATCTATCTAGCTCTCTATCCCATCTATCTATCCCATCTATCTAGCTCTCTATCCCATCTATCTATCCCATCTATCTAGCTCTCTATCCCATCTATCTATCCCATCTATCTAGCTCTCTATCCCATCTATCTAGCTCTCTATCTAGCTCTCTATCCCATCTATCTATCCCATCTATCTAGCTCTCTATCCCATCTATCTATCCCATCTATCTATCCCATCTATCTAGCTCTCTATCCCATCTATCTATCCCATCTATCTAGCTCTCTATCCCATCTATCTATCCCATCTATCTAGCTCTCTATCCCATCTATCTATCCCATCTATCTAGCTCTCTATCCCATCTATCTATCCCATCTATCTAGCTCTCTATCCCATCTATCTAGCTCTCTATCTAGCTCTCTATCCCATCTATCTATCCCATCTATCTAGCTCTCTATCCCATCTATCTATCCCATCTATCTAGCTCTCTATCCCATCTATCTATCCCATCTATCCCAGCTCTCTATCCCATCTATCTATCCCATCTATCTATCCCATCTATCTAGCTCTCTATCCCATCTATCTATCCCATCTATCTAGCTCTCTATCCCATCTATCTATCCCATCTATCTAGCTCTCTATCCCATCTATCTATCCCATCTATCTAGCTCTCTATCCCATCTATCTATCCCATCTATCTAGCTCTCTATCTAGCTCTCTATCCCATCTATCTAGCTCTCTATCCCATCTATCTATCCCATCTATCTAGCTCTCTATCCCATCTATCTATCCCATCTATCTAGCTCTCTATCCCATCTATCTATCCCATCTATCTAGCTCTCTATCCCATCTATCTATCCCATCTATCTAGCTCTCTATCCCATCTATCTATCCCATCTATCTAGCTCTCTATCCCATCTATCTATCCCATCTATCTAGCTCTCTATCCCATCTATCTATCCCATCTATCTAGCTCTCTATCCCATCTATCTATCCCATCTATCTAGCTCTCTATCCCATCTATCTATCCCATCTATCTAGCTCTCTATCCCATCTATCTATCCCATCTATCTAGCTCTCTATCCCATCTATCTATCCCATCTATCTAGCTCTCTATCCCATCTATCTATCCCATCTATCTAGCTCTCTATCCCATCTATCTATCCCATCTATCTAGCTCTCTATCCCATCTATCTATCCCATCTATCTAGCTCTCTATCCCATCTATCTATCCCATCTATCTAGCTCTCTATCCCATCTATCTATCCCATCTATCTAGCTCTCTATCCCATCTATCTATCCCATCTATCTAGCTCTCTATCCCATCTATCTATCCCATCTATCTAGCTCTCTATCCCATCTATCTATCCCATCTATCTAGCTCTCTATCCCATCTATCTATCCCATCTATCTAGCTCTCTATCCCATCTATCTATCCCATCTATCTAGCTCTCTATCCCATCTATCTATCCCATCTATCTAGCTCTCTATCCCATCTATCTATCCCATCTATCTAGCTCTCTATCCCATCTATCTATCCCATCTATCTAGCTCTCTATCCCATCTATCTATCCCATCTATCTAGCTCTCTATCCCATCTATCTATCCCATCTATCTAGCTCTCTATCCCATCTATCTATCCCATCTATCTAGCTCTCTATCCCATCTATCTATCCCATCTATCTAGCTCTCTATCCCATCTATCTATCCCATCTATCTAGCTCTCTATCCCATCTCTCTATCCCATCTATCTAGCTCTCTATCCCATCTCTCTATCCCATCTATCTAGCTCTCTATCCCATCTCTCTATCCCATCTATCTAGCTCTCTATCCCATCTCTCTATCCCATCTATCTAGCTCTCTATCCCATCTCTCTATCCCATCTATCTAGCTCTCTATCCCATCTCTCTATCCCATCTATCTAGCTCTCTATCCCATCTCTCTATCCCATCTATCTAGCTCTCTATCCCATCTCTCTATCCCATCTATCTAGCTCTCTATCCCATCTCTCTATCCCATCTATCTAGCTCTCTATCCCATCTCTCTATCCCATCTATCTAGCTCTCTATCCCATCTCTCTATCCCATCTATCTAGCTCTCTATCCCATCTCTCTATCCCATCTATCTAGCTCTCTATCCCATCTCTCTATCCCATCTATCTAGCTCTCTATCCCATCTCTCTATCCCATCTATCTAGCTCTCTATCCCATCTCTCTATCCCATCTATCTAGCTCTCTATCCCATCTCTCTATCCCATCTATCTAGCTCTCTATCCCATCTCTCTATCCCATCTATCTAGCTCTCTATCCCATCTCTCTATCCCATCTATCTAGCTCTCTATCCCATCTCTCTATCCCATCTATCTAGCTCTCTATCCCATCTCTCTATCCCATCTATCTAGCTCTCTATCCCATCTCTCTATCCCATCTATCTAGCTCTCTATCCCATCTCTCTATCCCATCTATCTAGCTCTCTATCCCATCTCTCTATCCCATCTATCTAGCTCTCTATCCCATCTCTCTATCCCATCTATCTAGCTCTCTATCCCATCTCTCTATCCCATCTATCTAGCTCTCTATCCCATCTCTCTATCCCATCTATCTAGCTCTCTATCCCATCTCTCTATCCCATCTATCTAGCTCTCTATCCCATCTCTCTATCCCATCTATCTAGCTCTCTATCCCATCTCTCTATCCCATCTATCTAGCTCTCTATCCCATCTCTCTATCCCATCTATCTAGCTCTCTATCCCATCTCTCTATCCCATCTATCTAGCTCTCTATCCCATCTCTCTATCCCATCTCTCTATCCCATCTATCCCATCTCTCTATCCCATCTCTCTATCCCATCTATCCCATCTCTCTATCCCATCTATCTATCCCCCTCCAGCTGTTGAGAAACTACACATCCCAGCATGCCCTGACACAGCTTTAGAATTCTCTGACAGCAAAACTGTGTCAGGGCATGCTGGGATATGTAGTTTCACAGCAGCTGGAGGGCAGCAGTTTGGACATGCCTGGTGTAGGCTGTTGGATTCCCCCAGTACTTTCCCCCCAAAATGGAATGCCTTCCTCTCTAGCCTCCCACATGGAAGTATCATGGGGAGAAAGAGGAGCAGCTCAGCTTTAAAACAAGCTGAGTGGTTTTCTGGAGCTCCATAGGGATCACCGTCGGTGGGCAGGAAACCCTGACCGGGGTTCTAGGCTGCCCATCTCTGGAGCCCAATTTTAGGCTGGAGATGGTGAGCTGGGTACCTGGGCAGATTCCTGGAAGTAGTTTAGATGGGAAAACTTCCCCCAGCCTAGACTGAGCGTCACCAGGGCGGATACTAACCCCCCAGGATGGGACGGTCAAAGGAGAGTGACTACTCCCCACCGTCCATAGAGGACAATGGTAGCTGTGCATGTGGCCAAGGCATGCACATCACATGGATAAACAATGGTTGAGAATAGCATGGTGGACTTACCCCCTGTGGTATGTATATTAGAGTAAGATAAAAAGAGGAGGCCTATGAGCATCCAGAGGTATTATACCATTTTCACTCTGCTGTAAACATCTTGCTGTATTCTTGTTGCCCCTAGCAATAGGGAAGTCTTTTTTAAGACTGGGTGAATAAACATCTGCCTCAAGACGACTGCTTCATCTTGTGATCTGCAGAGCTATACCAAACATAGTTCTGTTTTCTGGCTGTCCAGGGTGCACTCAGCGTCTCCAAGCTCTGCCTCCCGCCAGCTACCGTGCAGAGTCCTAGTCCAGCCACTAGTGATTCGTCAACACCACACAGGTGTGGTTAGCGTGTCGATGCATACAGAGCAGTACCATGGTTCCAGACTCCATGGCAACAAGGAGTCTAGTGGTAACAGTGTAGTACCCGCCCACTGCGCAGTGGGTGGTGTCAGTAGTAGGCGGTTACCGACAGTAAGTGGGAATCCCCTAATTGGCCAGATCCCCTGTGACCTAAACATCCATTCTGTGACTGGGGCGGGACGCGAGGTAGGGCGAGGGTTTTCATAGAGAACCATCCGGTCACAGAAATTGCTAGCATAGCGGTGGGATAATCCTAGGTGGCTTTTCGGTCACCTGATTGGAGAAGCCAAGTTAATAGAGGAGTAACTGCAGCGCAGGAGAAAGCACAAGATGGTGGATTTCAGCGGAATGTCTAAGGACGATCTGTAGATCGTGTATCAGGAGAAGGGTGTGGATATCCCTTTCAACGCATCCAGAAGCATCATGAGGGCGGCACTTGTGAGCTTGGAGATGTCCCTCTGGGCGGAGGTAGAGTGCTAAGGGCGTTGGCATTGAAGATGGTGGCCTACCAGTAGACATTCGTACAGAACCGGTGAGCCCCACAAGCCCCACCCTCTCTCCTAGCAGCAGCTATGTTTCATACCTAGCAGGGTCAGAGGTCCAACGTCTCCGGGGTAGGGGGTTCGACACGGATATCTTAGCAGATCGGCTACTGGAATTTGGAGAAAGAGCAACGGACCAAGAGTGCTTGATCATCACCTCACTTTCCAATACACTGCCGGGCTCCGGTGACTGTGCGCAGCCCGTTCTGCCCCCAGCAGTAGCGGAAGAGCCAGTGCTCCCACCTGAGGCAAAAGCGCCTCCAAGTCAGGTCTCCGGAGCGTGCAGGAAAGACTGGGCACACGTAGTCCCAGAATACAGCCTGTGGCTTCAGCTGCGTCACTAGGCTGCAGCAGTGAACGGTGCCCAGACTGAGCGGAGTGAGCGGCTTTAGGGCAGGAGGAGTGGGGGACTTAATAGATTGGGTCTTGGTCCCAGCGGTGGCTGAGAGCTTTTAGGTAGGGTAGATAAGAAGCCACTTAGTGAGGAGAGCTCCAGAAAGCACGTCTGGATAGTCCACGCCCCTCTTATTTATTATATTATATAATAACCGGGGTGACAGGTGTGGTACATCCCTGCAAAGGCAGATCCAATCTCTTTCTCATCAGACTCTGCTGTCTTCCCTGCACTCTCACTCAGATGTTCACTGCTGCCAGTAGCACACATATGAGAAGCAGAAGTATGGCGGCAGCTGTATAGATTCTGATATGTTATTATCTATATCATACCGTACACACATCTTCCTTATTACTATTGAGAGTAGAGGTACAGTAAGACACTGATGATGGGGGTGTAACAATGGATTATAACCTAGCAGATGATGATTGCAGTGTATTATATGGTGTATTGCATGTAAAATACCTTGTTCCACACCTACTCTGCTGTAGCAATATACCTTATATAAGGGTGAGTAACACATGTACAGGTTTACCAATGCTTCCAGGAGTAACGTTAGGAGACATTATTATAAAGCCTTCATTAAATGTTATGTTTTAATACACACATTTACTATTAAGTGTCCCAAAATGTAATTTTCTCCTATTGTTTACAAGATTAATATTGTTACAGAAAATGTCACATTCCCATAATGTATTTTATTTCCAGCAGATGGACCCACAAGCAGGAATATCTCAGAAGGACATCTCATGTTATCCCCGGATTGTGACATAAAAGATAATGACAGCAGACAGGATTCTCCAGGAGATAATCCCATTACCCCAATTATACATCCAGCTCTATCAGCTGATCCCTCTGATCCTGGGAAATGTTCTCCTGATCACTCTGATATTGGTGCATCTGTTACAGCTCTGAGAGTAGATACAGTGTTTCCCTGTTCTATAGATGCCAAATGTTTTACACAGAACACAAAGCTTATTACCCATCTGGCAGCTAAGGCAGGTGAGAAGCCACTGATATGTTCTGAGTGTGGGAAATGTTTTACCTGCAAATCACAACTTGTTTCACATCAGTGCAGTCACAAAGGTCAGAAGCCATTTCCATGTTCTGAGTGTGGGAAATGTTTTACAGAGAAATCACATCTTGTTACACATCAGAGACGTCACACAGGTGAGAACCTATTACCATGTTCTGAGTGTGGGAAATGTTTTGCCCGGAAATCAGAACTTGTTAGACATCAGCGAAGTCACACAGGTGAGAAGCCATTTTCTTGCTCGGAGTGTGGGAAATGTTTTGCCCAGAAATCAAAACTTGTTATACATCAGCGAAGTCACACAGGTGAGAAGCCATTTTCTTGCTCGGAGTGTGGGAAATGTTTTGCCCAGAAATCAAAACTTGTTAGACATCAGCGAAGTCACACGGGTGAGAATCCAATTTCTTGCACTGAGTGTGGGAAATGTTTTACACGGAAATCACAACTTGTTAAACATCAGAGAAGTCACACAGGTGAGAAGCCATTTGCATGTTCTGAGTGTGGGAAATGTTTTACAGAGAAATCACATCTTGTTACACATCAGAGACGTCACACAGGTGAGAACCTATTACCATGTTCTGAGTGTGGGAAATGTTTTACACTGAAATCACATCTTGTTACACATCAGCGAAATCACACTGGTGAAAAGCCATTTCCATGTTCTGAGTGCGGGAAATGTTTCACCCGGAAATCACAACTTGTTAAACATCAGCGAAGTCACACAGGTGAGACTCCATTTCCATGTTCTGAGTGTGGGAAATGTTTTACATACAAATCACTTCTTGTAATACATAAGAGAATACATACAGGTGAGAAACCATATTCCTGTTCTGAGTGTGGGAAATGTTTTACATACAAATCAACTCTTGATGCACATAAGAGAAGTCACACAGGTATATCACCATTTCCATGTTCTGAGTGTGGGAAATATTTTGCACAGAAATCACAACTTGCTAGACATCAAAGAATTCACACAGGTGAGAGGCCATTTCCATGTTCTGACTGTGGAAAATGTTTTGCACAGAAATCACATCTTTTTGCACATCAGCAAAGTCACACAGCTGAGAAGCCATTTCCATGTCATGAGTGTGGGAAATGTTTTACACACAAATCAGATCTGGTTAGTCATAACAAAAGTCACACAGGTGAGAAGGCATTTTCTTGCTCTGAGTGTGGGAAATGTTTTGCCCGGAAATCAGAACTTGTTATACATCAGCGAAGTCACACAGGTGAGAAGCCATTTTCTTGCTCGGAGTGTGGGAAATGTTTTGCACACAAATCAGATCTTGTTAGTCATAACCGAAGTCACACGGGTGAGAATCCAATTTCTTGCACTGAGTGTGGGAAATGTTTTACACGGAAATCACAACTTGTTAAACATCAGAGAAGTCACACAGGTGAGAAGCCATTTGCATGTTCTGAGTGTGAGAAATGTTTTGCACACAAATCAGATCTTGTTATACATCACAGAAGTCACACAGGTGAGAAGCCATTTTTTTGCTCTGAGTGTGGGAAATGTTTTACACAGAAATCACATCTTGTTAGACATCAGCAAAGTCACACAGGTGAGAATCCATTTCCATGCTCTGAGTGTGGGAAAGGTTTTGCACACAAATCAGCTCTTGTTATACATCACAGAAATCACACAGGTGAGAAGCCATTTCAATGTTCTGAGTGTGGGAAATGTTTTACACAGAAATCACAACTTGTTACACACCAGAGAAGACACACAGGTGAGAAGCCATTTTAATCTTCTGGAGTATACTTATCATTGCCATGTGTTGTTCTTCAAGGTTCTTATCATCTCCTATACTTTTTGCAATACACATGTTACCACAGTGTGAAATAATCAGGTGTCATGCCCTCATCTACCACTGCTATGCAGATGACCTGTCTTTTGCTCTGGGTACTGAGAACCCAGCACCAATCCTAAATGTCTAGCTGAGCTCCAGGTGTGGGTGATGCCAGTTCGCTGTGACTCAGTGCTGGTGAAACAGGTCCTTATGATAGAAGCTCACCAACAAAGGGCAGGGCTACAGCTCAGCTTTGCTACCAGCCAGACTTACGCTTGGGGGTTCAGAATTACAAAATGCTGGTCATGTGCAGAATATTAGTGTCCTGGATGGTGGAGTGACACCATTAGACATCCGGTATCAGCCAGAATCAGATCCTCATATGTGGACCATAGCCAGACTCCAGCACTTAATTCCCTCAGAAGATCTACCTGATGTCGTACATGCACTTGTATCATCTCATATAGACTACTGCAATGTCATCTACCTGGGTCTCCCAGCAGAAGAATTGCACCAGTTGTAGCATGTACAGAATGCAGCAGCCAGGCTGTTACCTAACTAGCCCGTTCCTGCCACATAACACCCATTCTCTGGTCCCTGCACCGGCTGCCTGTAAGATGGTGACTGGGCCTAATTCAGGTTGGATCGCAGTGTGTGATCCAAATGGAATTCTGAAAAAGTTGCGGGCGCATCCACTGCACCCATCCTGTGCATGCGCCCGCATTTTCTGCGGAGGGGCCACAGAAAATGTGATTGCCTGTCAGGCAGAGGCGGTCACGAGGGTTGGTGGGCAATGCTCCATTTCCAGGGAGGTGCGAATCGGTGCGGGGGCAGTGTAGCGCGAACAGAGGGCAAAGGCGGACAAACGGACATCATCATGGTGGCTTTGTGACATGCAGCCGCTGTATTCGAGAAGAATGCGTCGGGCCTCCTGCGGGCGCAACTGAGCTGCAGCAGGAGGCTTCACTAACTTCTACGATGAAGCAGAAATTGTGAGGCAATCGCATTTTCTGCTTCATCAGGGGGGAGGCGGCGGTCAGCATGCTGGGTGGCCTTGCCCTGTGATGGGCGGCCCCTAGCGCGCTAGGAAAAGGATTGCTAATTCTGCTAAATAGCAGCATCTGCAATCCTTACTGAATTAGACCAGCTATTAAATAATCTTACTGACTCTCCCAGCCTTGCATGACCACGGTACCAGAAGCAGCTTCTGCCTCCGTACTGCCCAAGCTTCTTCCATCTGTTGATGAAGGACTTAGCAGTACCATAGATTCCCAAGCAGTGCTTAGATGTCGGGGAGACAGGGTGGGTGGCAGTAGTGCAGTAGCGGGGGCTGCTGTAGGCAGTGTCTATGTGAGTAAACGTCCCCAAGCAGCGCTGAGGTGTCAGAGCAGGGAGACAGGGTGGGTGGTAGTGGAGTCATGGGGTGGATGGCAGTAGTGGGGGGAGACAAGGGGTGAATGGCAGTAGTGGGGGTAGACACGGGGTGAATGGCAGTAGTGGGGGGAGAGACACGGGGTGGATGGCAGTAGGGGGGAGACAGGATGGGTGGCAGTAGGTAGGGAGACAAGGTGGGTAGCAGTAGTGGGGGGAGACAGGGTGGGTGGCAGTGGTGGGGGAGACACAGGGTGGATGGCAGTACTGGGGGGAGACAAGGTGGGTAGCAGTAGTGGGGGGGAGACAGGACAGTGGCAGTAGTGGGTGGTAGACAGGGCAGGTGGCTGCAGTGTAGTACTAGGGGCTGCTGGAGACAGTAAAGAGGTGTATTGGTCCCACACAGAACCATTTGATAATTAGACTTAATGATGATCATGCTTCCTTATTTCTAGTTAATCCCTTATATGTGTTACTGTTATTTGCTGTGTCAGCCTCTGCGTTCTGTGTAATAATCCTGAAAGTAGTGCTGCTACCGATCTCATATTTGTAGTAACTTGGAAAAGATGAGATATGAGGTGCACTCTAGAAGCTTATAGGGGGTTAATCAGAGATGAACACAGATGTGACATCACGCAGCCCCCCCAGAAAATCGTCCCACCCTGCCCGCGTTCACCCCTCAGGGATGCGACCACAATGTGTGTGTCTGTGTGGCCGCTGTGCATGTGCATTTTGCCACCACCGGGTAAACTGCTGCGGGCCACTATTGCGGCTGGGTCTGAATGACCCCCATAGGCTGTTGTGCAGAGTAAAGTATTTTTTAAGTTTAAAATATAGACAAAAATGTGTATTAAAGATATGAAATAAAGTTGTTTAAAAGCAAAATATTTCCAGTTTAATTTTGGCTATATCGGATTTTGACAGCTCATTTGAATAGTTGGATGATATTACGGGGGAAGGGGGGGGGTCTCTCTATGTAATTAAATAGTTTTATCATTTGTTGGTTTTAAATAAATTATGTCTATTCAAATGTTCTGTTGTTTTTTAACTTTGTGATAAACTGTTTTTAAAATAAACCGATGGACGATAAGTCAGTTGCGCAGTTTCTCAATGTTACGCTACGTGTAGCGCCACTTAGCGTACCTTTTGAGCGGTGTGATGCTCTCGTAACACCTTGGTGAATATATATGGCTCCAGCAATATAACATACTTAAACCTTAGTATAGTGTCGGAAGTGTCCCTGACACTTCGCCAGATTTACAAAATAACTTAGTCGAGACAGATAGGTAAATTAGGATTAGAGGTCCAACCCAATAACCATATATATTAGTCCCTAGCGGACACAAAGGGATAACAATGCTGCACTGTAGCAACACAATACAATTCAAGAATACAGTAATACGTACAATAATATACAACAGACGGGAAATAAATGCGAGTACAATTAGCAATACAACTATAACAATACAATAGGATCAGTTACCTTCATACATACGCTGCGCCACCAGATTCCAGGCCTCAGTCGTCTTACAAGATGACCTCTGAGAAAGGTGACTGAAACCTGGGTCAGGTGCGTCCTTTTATACAATGTTCCAATAACAGTACAATGGGGAATGTAAGGTCTTCCATTGGTCCAGGGGCGGGACATATTCAGTACACCGTGGGTCATTGGTCAGCTGGAACACTGAGCGACACCTAATCTTGTGATGTGATTACAGGTTACTTCTGGGCTCCCACCTAAAGACCAGTTCAAACCGACCACAGTATCATACAGTAATATACATGAATCTGGTATTGCTAATAACTTGTTGCCGCAATATGTGACAATATCCTCGCAACCACCGAATTATTACTTATGTGACCCTGAACAATTTCATCCCATACACGATGTCCTTACACGGTGTCCTTAATATTTAATGGAACAATACCTATATATATATATATATATATATATATATATATAGGATGGTGATGAAGGCGGCACTCAAGCAGGCATAAACAGCGGTAAAGTATATGTCAGTTTATTCCAACATGTTTCGGGGTAAAGTCCCCCGTCCTCAGGGTCATCATAACAAAACTGAACAAAACACCATACATATATACCCCCCATTGCAATTACCATTAGGGCTCAAATCCTACTCACCTGTCACACGCCGCTCTGACCCGCCGGCCGCTCAGCAGCACTTCCTGGTTGCTCAGCAGTGACGTCATTGGGACGCGCCCCCGTCCTGTAACCATGGGGACCGCCGGGCACGATCTCTGTACACTGGTGATGCGGCTGGGAACTCCACGCTGCCGGCCCGTGACGCTGTCAGGCAACAATGATACAGGGAGGTGTCTAGGCAACAACAGAAACAAAACAAACAAAACAACGTTAACACATATAGTGCTATACCACAACCAAAAAAAAAAATATTATCCCACCCCCACCTGTCAGAGGTTAAATAGCGCATCAATAACATTGCTGTATACTTGAAAAGAGCAAAATTGCAGAATAACCAGAGAATAGAAACATAATCTCCAACAGAGCTCATAGCTACGTTACTGATCAATCTAAAGGATTGCCATATGGTTACTATATAACATTATAGTGCCTCACATAAAGCAGTTTAATCCCAGATTTTCATTGAGGCCACGCGGTGATAGCGTATCTAGTTTAAAAATCCACCTAGATTCTCTTTGTAGTAGGATTCTATCACGGTCACCCCCTCTGAGGTTTCTGGGAACATGGTCAATCAACATTGCCCTAATACTAGGTATCCCATGTTTGTGCAGCAGACAATGTCGTGCAAACGGTTGGTCACTATTGCCCTTTTCAAAAGCTTTTTTTATAGCACTTCTATGTAGTGCCATTCGCTCACGAAACTGGCGAATGGTTTTACCTACATAGGCTAAGCCACATGGGCATATTAATAGATACACTACATGTGTGGATGTGCAAGTTAGGCGATGGCGAATAGGCAGCTTCTTGCCAGTATGGGGATGGTTAAAGGTACTACCTGTCATAAGGGTGTTACATGTGGCACACCCCAAACATCTGAAACACCCTAGTTTAGTTCTCAGGAAATGTGTTTCTCTAACGTCCTAGTGGATGCTGGGGACTCCGTCAGGACCATGGGGAATAGCGGGCTCCGCAGGAGACAGGGCACATCTAAAAAGCCTTTTAGGTCACATGGTGTGTACTGGCTCCTCCTCCTATGACCCTCCTCCAAGCTTCAGTTAGGTTTCTGTGCCCGTCCGAGTAGGGTGCAACCTGGATGGCTCTCTTATAGAGCTGTTTAGAAAAGTCTTTTTTAGGTTAAAACTAATCAGTGATTCCTGCTGGCGACAGGATCACTGCAACGTGGGACTTAGGGGAGAGACTTGCAACTCACCTGCGTGCAGGAGGATTGAAGTCTTAGGCTACTGGACACTGAGCTCCAGAGGGAATCGGAACACAGGTCAGCCTGGGGTTCGTCCCGGAGCCGCGCCGCCGATCCCCCTTACAGACGCTGAAGACGGCGGAGACGGAGGTCCGGTGACAGGCGGCAGAAGGCTTCTCAGTCTTCATAGAGGTAGCGCACAGCACTGCAGCTGTGCGCCATTGTTGTCTCACAGGCTCACTGACACGGTCACGGAGGGTGCAGGGCGCTGCTGGGGGCGCCCTGGGCAGCAATATAAATACCTAATTTGGCAAAAGAAATACACCACATATAGCCATTAAGGCTATATGTATGTATTTTAACCCAGGCCAGTATTAAAGAAACCGGGAGGAAAAGCCCGCCGAGAAAGGGGCGGAGCTTATTCTCCTCAGCACACAGGCGCCATTTTCCTGCCCAGCTCCGCTGGTGAGGAAGGCTCCCACTCTCCCCTGCACTGCACTACAGAAACAGGGTTAAAGAGAAGGGGGGCATAAATTGGCGATATATATATATATATATTAAGAGCGCATATATAGAAACAACACCTTCTAGGGTTGTTATATACATTATAGCGCTTTTGGTGTGTGCTGGCAAACTCTCCCTCTGTCTCCCCAAAGGGCTAGTGGGTCCTGTCCTCTATCAAAGCATTCCCTGTGTGTGTGCTGTAGGTCGGTACGTGTGTGTCGACATGTATGAGGAAAATGTTGGTGAGGAGACGGAGCAAATTGCCTGTAATGGTGATGTCACTCTCTAGGGAGTCGACACCGGAATGGATGGCTTACTTATGGAATTACGTCATAATGTCAACACGCTGCAAGCCGGTTGACGACATGAGACAGCCGGCGGACAAATTAGTATCGGTCCAGGCGTCTCAGACACCGTCAGGGGCTTGTAAAAACGCCCAATTACCTCAGTCGGTCGACAGACACTGACACGGACACTGACCCCAGTGTCGACGGTGAAGAAACAAACGTATTTTTCCTTTAGGGCCACAAGTTACATGTTAAGGGCAATGAAGGAGGTGTTACATATTTCTGATACCACAAGTACCACAAATAAGGGTATTTTGTAGGGTGGGAATAAACTACTTGTAGTTTTGCCTGAATCAGATAAATTAAATGAAGTGTGTGATGATACGTGGGGTTCCTCCGATAGAAAGTTATGGGCGGTATACCCTTTCCCGCCAAAAGTAAGGGCGAGTTGGAAAACACACCTTAGGGTGGATAAGGCGCTCACACGCTTATAAAAACATGGCGTTACCGTTTCCAGATACGGCCGCCCTCAAGGAGCCAGCTGATAGGAAGCTGGAAAAATATCATAACAGTATATACACACATACTGGTGTTATACTACGACCAGCAATCGCCTCAGCCTGGATGTGCAGCGCTGAGGGGGCTTGGTCGGATTTCCTGACTGAAAATTTTGATACCCTTGACAGGGACAAGATTTTATTGACTATAGAGCATTTTAAGGATGCATTTCTATATATGCGTGATGCGCAGAGGCATATTTGCATTCTGGCATCAAGAGTAAATGTGATGTACATATCTGCCAGACGAAGACACGATAGTGGTCAGGTGAGGCAGATTCCAGACGGCATATGGAAGTATTGCTGTATAAAGGGGCGGTCCATTGGACCTGGTGGCCATGGCAACAGCTGAAAAATCCACCTTTTGTTACCCCGAGTCAAATATCGGTAGAAAAGGACACAGTCTTTTCAGTCTCAGTCCTTTCGTCCCCATACGGGCAGGCGGGCAAAGGCCAGTCATATCTGCCCAGGGGTAGAGGAAAGGGAAGAAGACTGCAGCAAGCAGCCCATTCCCGGGAACAGAAGCCCTTCACAGCTTCTGCCAAGTCCGCAGCATAACGCTGGGGCCGTACAAGCGGACTCAGGTGCGGTAGGGGGTCATCTCAAGAGTTTCAGAATCACTCGCAAGGGAACTCCGGGATCCTACATGTAGTATCCCAGGTGTACATTGGAAATTCGAGACGTCTCCCCCTCACACAATTCACAGGCTGTATTCCCAGCAGGTGATAATCAAAGTACCCCTCTTACAACAAGGAAGGGGGTAGTATTCCACACTATATTGTGGTACTGAAGCCAACCGGCTCGGTGAGATCTGAAATATTTGAACACTTACATACAAGCGTTCAAATCAAGATGGAGTCACTCGGAGCAGTGATAGCGAACCAGGAAGAAGGGGACGATATGGTGTCACTGGATATCAGGGACGCTTACATACAGGTCCAAATTTGCCCTTCTCACCAAGGGTACTTCAGGTTCCTGGTACAGAACTGTCACTATCAGTTCAGACGCTGCCGTTTGGATTGTCCACGGCGCCCCGGGTCTTTACCAAGGTAATGGCCGGAATGATGATTTTTCTTAAAAGAAACATGGACGCTTTCCTGATAAGGGCAAGGTCCAGAGAACAGTTGGAGGTCGGAGTAGCACTATCTTAAGTAGTTCTACGACAGCACGAACGGATTCTAAATATTCCAAAATCGCAGCTTTTTCCGACGACACGTCTACTGTTCCTAGGGATGATTCTGGACACAGTCCAGAAAAACGTGTTTCTCCCAGTGGAGAAAGCCAGGGAGTTATCCGAGCTAATCGGGATCCTCCTAAAACCAGGAAAAGTGTCAGTGCATCATTGCACAAGAGTCCTGGTAAAAATGGTGGCTTATTACGAAGCAATTCCATTCGGCAGATTTCCCGCAAGAACACTTCAGTGGGATCTGCTGGACAAATGGTCCGGATCGCATCCTCAGATGCATCAGCGGATAACCCTATATCCAAGGACAAGGGTGTCTCTCCTGTGGTGATTACAGAGTGCTCATCGTCTAGAGGGCCGCAGATTCGGCATTCAGGATTGGATGCCGGTGACCACGGAGGCCAGCCTGAGAGGCTGGGGAACAGTCACACAGAAAAAAAAAAAAAAAAAATTTCCAAGGAAGTGTGATTAAGTCTGGAGAATTCTCTCCGCATAAATAAGCTTAGAGCAAATTTATAATGCTCTAAACTTAGCAAGACCTCTGCTTCAAGGTCAGCCGGTATTGATCCAGTGGGATAACATCACGGCAGTCGCCCACGTAAACAGAAAGGGCGGCACAAGAAGCAGGAGGGCAGTGACAAAACTGCAAGGATTTTTCGCTAGGCGGAAAATCATGTGATAGCACTGTCAGCAGTGTTCTTTCCGGGAGTGGACGACTGGGAAGCAGACTTCCTCAGCAGGCATTACCTCCACCCGGGAGAGTGGAAACTTCATAGGGAAGTTTTTCAGCATGATTGTGGACCGTTGGCAAAGACCAAAGGTGGACATGATGGCGTCCCGCCCGAACAAAAAACGGGACAGGTATTCCGCCAGGTCTTGAGACCTTCAGGCGATAGCTGTGGATGTTCGGGTAACACCGTGGGTGTACCAGTCAGTGTATGTGTTCCCTCCTCTGTTTCTCATAACCAAGGTATTGAGAATTATAAGACATAGAGGAGTATGAACTATACTAGTGGCTCCGGATTGGCCAAGAGGGACTTGGTACCCGGAACTTCAAGAGATGCTCACAGAGGACTAAGGGCCTGGGGAGCTAAGAAGGGACTTGCTTCAGCAAGTACCATGTATATTCCAAGACTTACCGCGGCTGCGTGTGACGGCATGGCGGTTGAATGCCGGATCCTGAAGGGAAAAGGCATTCCATAAGAGGTCATACCTACCCTGGTCAAAGCCAGGAAGGAGGTGACCGCACAACGTCATCACCACATGTGGTGAAAATATGTTGCGTGGGTGAGGCCAGGAAGGCTCCACGAAGGAAATTCAACTAGGTCGATTTCTACACTTCCTGAAAACAGGAGTGTTTTGAGCCTCAAATTGGGGTTCATTAAGATTTAAATTTCGGCCCTGTAGATTTTCTTCCAGAAAGAATTGACTTCAGTTCCTGAAGTCCAGATTGTAAAGGGTGTATTGCATATACAGCTCTTTTGTGCCTCTAGGGGCACCGTGAGATCTCAACATAGTGTTGGGATTCCTTATATTCATATTGGTTTGAACCGCTCAAATCTGTGGATTTGAAATATCTCACATGGAAAGTGACCATGCTGTTGACCAATATCTCACATGGAAAGTGACCATGTTGTTAGTCCTGGCCTCGGCCAGGCGATTGTCAGAATGGGCGGCTTTGTCTTACAAAAGCCCATATTAAAAATTTTCCATTTGAACAGGGCAGAACTGGGTCTCGTCTCCAGTTTCTTCCTAAAGGGGTGTCAGCGTTTTCACCTGAAACAACCTATTGTGGTGCCTGCGGCTACTAGGGACTTGGAGGACTCCAAATTACTAGACGTTGTCAGGGCCCTAAAAATATATATATATATATATATATATATATATATATATATATAGATAGTTAGGACGGCTGGTGTCAGAAAGTCTGACTTGCTGTTTATATTGTATGCACCCAACAAGCTGGGTGCTCCTGCTTAAGCAGTCTATTGCACGCTAGATTTGTAGTACAATTCAGCTTGCACATTCTGTGGCAGGCCTGCCACAGCTGAAATATGTAGATGCCCATTCCACAAGGAAGGTGGCCTCATCCTGGGCGGCTGCCCGAGGAGTCTCGGCATTATAACTTTGCCGAGCAGCTACGTGGTCAGGGGAGAACACGTTTGTAAAATTTTACAAATTTGATACTCTGGCTAAAGAGGACCTGGAGTTCTCTCATTCGGTGCTGCAGAGTCATCCGCACTCTCCCGCCCGTTTGGGAGCTTTGGTATAATCCCCATGGTCCTGACGGAGTCCCCAGCATCCACTAGGACGTTAGAGAAAATAAGATTTTACTTACCGATAAATCTATTTCTCGTAGTCCGTAGTGGATGCTGGGCGCCCATCCCAAGTGCGGATTGTCTGCAATGTTTGTACATAGTTATTGTTACAAAAATCGGGTTATTACTATTGTTGTGAGCCATCTTTTTAGAGGCTACTTCGTGTTTTGTTATCATACTGTTAACTGGGTTCAGATCACAAGTTGTACGGTGTGATTGGTGTGGCTGGTATGAGTCTTACCCGGGATTCAAGATCCTTCCTTATTGTGTACGCTCGTCCGGGCACAGTACCTAACTGAAGCTTGGAGGAGGGTCATAGGGGGAGGAGCCAGTACACACCATGTGACCTAAAAGGCTTTTTAGATGTGCCCTGTCTCCTGCGGAGCCCGCTATTCCCCATGGTCCTGACGGAGTCCCCAGCATCCACTACGGACTACGAGAAATAGATTTATCGGTAAGTAAAATCTTATTTTCCTGTATACCTGTCATTTTAGAGACATCCAGTTTGACTATGTGATCCCCTATATTACGTCCTCTGGTATGACTAGGTAAAAGTGACGTGTTAGCCAAAGATGATAATGACCCCTCAGTCTGAATAATAGGCCACAATGACTTAGCCCTACGTACCCTCCTAGTACTGGCTACCGTATATCTGTTAACCCAAGGAAGTTTGGGGCCACGATTAGAGTGGCTACGGCTCGAGGGACTAAGGGCCTCTGCTCTAGGGATACTAAGGGCCTTTGACCTAGCCTGTTGTAAAATACCATGCGGGTAACCCCGTTCAATAAATTTAGCCTGCATGGCATCCATGGCTAACTCAGTTTCTTGGGGGTCTGACGTGATGCGTCTTACACGCATAAATTGTGAAAATGGTAAACCCTTACGCAATGGGGCCGGGTGAAAACTAGAATGCTCTAACAACATATTCCTGTCAGTTTTCTTGACATACATGGAGGTAGACAACTGTCCCTCCTTGACAGTGATCAATACATCAAGGTAGTTAATGACACAACCGTCTATTGTATACGTAAACTGCACAGGGTGTTTAGTGGCATTATGGTCCTCCCACAGGGCAATCAGATCTTCTCGAGTCCCCAGCCATATAACCAGAAGGTCATCTATATATCTTCTATAGTATAGTACTTGAGACATAATGGCAGGATCAAGGTAAAACATACGTTTCTCCAGCTGGTACATGAAAGCGTTCGCGTACGACGGGGCCACAGCGGACCCCATCGCACACCCCGCTAATTGGAGCAAAAAACGGCCATTAAAGACAAAGTAATTACGGGTAAGTACCTTTTCTAATAGATTTAGAAAAAACTAAATCTCTGGCCCTTGGTAGGAATCATTATCCTCAAGTAAACTCCTAACCGCTTCGATACCTGCTTCATGAGGGATACACGTATACAAGCTGGTAACGTCAGAACTGCATAATGACGTACCCTCAGGTATATTCCCCAGGAGTTGAAGCTCACGTAGTAAGGACGTAGTGTCCTGAAGGTAAGAAGGAAGGGATTGAATGCATGGATTTAAGTATGCGTCAAGGTACACCGACACTGGATGATAGAGCGACCCCCTGGCAGACACAATGGGCCTGCCTGGAGGGTCAACCAGTGTCTTGTGGACCTTGGGCACAGTATAAAATAATGGGGCCTTGGGGTGCTCAATGGTAAGAGCTCGAACCACTTCACTGGAGATGGTACCGGCTATGCTAGCCTGATGTAAAATAGAGTCAAGCTCTGTTTTATAATCTTTGGTGGGGTCCCTAGTGAGTTTTCTATAGACCTTACTGTCATTCAGCTGCCGATCACATTCTCTGACATAATCTTCAAAATTCAGCACAACGATAGCCCCGCCCTTATCCGCCTTACGTATAATAATGTCGGTGCGGGCCGACAAAGCTTTTAAAGTGACCAGTTCGGTTTTAGGTAAATTGGGATAAACCCCATTCGACGAGGGAGTAAGTTCCTCTGCTTCAAGCATACGTAAGAATGTCCGTATAGAAGGATTAAGGCTTGGGGGGTCAAAGTGAGACCGAGGGGCTATTCGTCGCAACTGGGCTGGAACCTCTGGATGCAAATTGTCTACTGTATGGGTGTTAAAATATTCTTGTCGCCTAAGAGATCGTCCCAGACGGTGTACTTCAACTTTCCATTCCAGGGGATCCGCTGGAACTGTGGGGACAAAGGAGAGGCCCTTCACTAACAGTCGATATTCTTGATCAGAAAGAGGGACTGAAGACAGGTTAAACACCAGCTCTTTTAAACTCTGGGTGGTTTTGGTGCGGGCAATTCTTTGATTCTGCCGCGACCTCCGCGTCCTCTCCCTCTTCTTGCGTGGGGGGTGCGGTTGGATCGAGTCCGCACACCCGATGGGCCTTGGCCTAAAGGGAAATTGCCATCTGATTGAGATAAGGACCCAGAGGCTCCTTCTGAGTCGCTGGCTGAGGTACTAGCCCCAAGTTGTTGTTCACGCCTCCTCCGGGGGTTAGACCGCCACTGTTGTTGGTCCCTGGTCGTCCTGGACCCACCCAGCCAAGGGTATACCTCACGTTGCTGATAATCCCTTTGAACAGTGGCTAGTTTCTCTTTCTTGAATCGCACTAGCTCCTGGCGGTATTGCTCTATTTGTGTAGTGAGCTTGGTTACCCATTCATTCTGAGTGTCCAGCTGTAGCGTGGGTTTATGTATTGCCTCAAATTGCTGAATTTGCTCCCGGACCAAGTTGAGCTCCCGTGTCGACTCCTCAACCACTAGTAACAATAGATCCATGGAGCATTTGTTGAGGATTGCTACCCAACGTCTACAGAAGGTAGTGTTGAACCGACCTATAGTGGGGGAGTTGCGGATCCTAAATCCCCTAGGGATTAGATTAGATCGATAATAGTCAGATAAAGAAATGCCGTGGTAGAGAAAATCTACCTCCCTTTGTTTCATTTTCAGCCATTTTCTGTAAAGTTCCTCATTGGTATTGATAATAGGATTGTCATCTAGCCTTTGTCCCACCAGTATGGAGTTGGCTTCAACATCGGAGAAGCTAAGACGTTCACTAGCATCACGCTGGATCAGGTCCAAAGTTGCCTCGCTGGAGATGGTAACTTCCATGGCAAAAGTCTCTGTCGGTACCTGAATTGATGCCCAATTTAACCAACTGGCAGCTGGATGCAGAAGTGGGACGTGCTCAAAAACACCATAAATGGAAGGCTAGCAGAAAGTGGGACTGCAGCCCAGAATGAGAGTCCTGTGTGGTCTGTAAATACGTTGCTGGTGCCTTAGCATGAGAAGACTAGACGAGAACACTGGCACTGACAATGCACCAGCAACTGTCAGTCTGTCTCAAATGTAGATTGCTGTGTACTCGGCACTCACGCATAAGGTAAAAGGTGCTGCGGTGCCCTCCTGGAGGCGAAGACCTCTGGCAATAGGATGGTGATGAAGGCGGCACTCAAGCAGGCATAAACAGCGGTAAAGTATATGTCAGTTTATTCCAACATGTTTCGGGGTAAAGTCCCCCGTCCTCAGGGTCATCATAACAAAACTGAACAAAACACCATACATATATACCCCCCATTGCAATTACCATTAGGGCTCAAATCCTACTCACCTGTCACACGCCGCTCTGACCCGCCGGCCGCTCAGCAGCACTTCCTGGTTGCTCAGCAGTGACGTCATTGGGACGCGCCCCCGTCCTGTAACCATGGGGACCGCCGGGCACGATCTCTGTACACTGGTGATGCGGCTGGGAACTCCACGCTGCCGGCCCGTGACGCTGTCAGGCAACAATGATACAGGGAGGTGTCTAGGCAACAACAGAAACAAAACAAACAAAACAACGTTAACACATATAGTGCTATACCACAACCAAAAAAAAAATTATTATCCCACCCCCACCTGTCAGAGGTTAAATAGCGCATCAATAACATTGCTGTATACTTGAAAAGAGCAAAATTGCAGAATAACCAGAGAATAGAAACATAATCTCCAACAGAGCTCATAGCTACGTTACTGATCAATCTAAAGGATTGCCATATGGTTACTATATAACATTATAGTGCCTCACTTAAAGCAGTTTAATCCCAGATTTTCATTGAGGCCACGCGGTGATAGCGTATCTAGTTTAAAAATCCACCTAGATTCTCTTTGTAGTAGGATTCTATCACGGTCACCCCCTCTGAGGTTTCTGGGAACATGGTCAATCAACATTGCCCTAATACTAGGTATCCCATGTTTGTGCAGCAGACAATGTCGTGCAAACGGTTGGTCACTATTGCCCTTTTCAAAAGCTTTTTTTATAGCACTTCTATGTAGTGCCATTCGCTCACGAAACTGGCGAATGGTTTTACCTACATAGGCTAAGCCACATGGGCATATTAATAGATACACTACATGTGTGGATGTGCAAGTTAGGCGATGGCGAATAGGCAGCTTCTTGCCAGTATGGGGATGGTTAAAGGTACTACTTGTCATAAGGGTGTTACATGTGGCACACCCCAAACATCTGAAACACCCTAGTTTAGTTCTCAGGAAATGTGTTTCCTGTATACCTGTCATTTTAGAGACATCCAGTTTGACTATGTGATCCCCTATATTACGTCCTCTGGTATGACTAGGTAAAAGTGACGTGTTAGCCAAAGATGATAATGACCCCTCAGTCTGAATAATAGGCCACAATGACTTAGCCCTACGTACCCTCCTAGTACTGGCGACCGTATATCTGTTAACCCAAGGAAGTTTGGGGCCACGATTAGAGTGGCTACGGCTCGAGGGACTAAGGGCCTCTGCTCTAGGGATACTAAGGGCCTTTGACCTAGCCTGTTGTAAAATACCATGCGGGTAACCCCGTTCAATAAATTTAGCCTGCATGGCATCCATGGCTAACTCAGTTTCTTGGGGGTCTGACGTGATGCGTCTTACACGCATAAATTGTGAAAATGGTAAACCCTTACGTAATGGGGCCGGGTGAAAACTAGAATGCTCTAACAACATATTCCTGTCAGTTTTCTTGACATACATGGAGGTATACAACTGTCCCTCCTTGACAGTGATCAATACATCAAGGTAGTTAATGACACAACCGTCTATTGTATACGTAAACTGCACAGGGTGTTTAGTGGCATTATGGTCCTCCCACAGGGCAATCAGATCTTCTCGAGTCCCCAGCCATATAACCAGAAGGTCATCTATATATCTTCTATAGTATAGTACTTGAGACATAATGGCAGGATCAAGGTAAAACATACGTTTCTCCAGCTGGTACATGAAAGCGTTCGCGTACGACGGGGCCACAGCGGACCCCATCGCACACCCCGCTAATTGGAGCAAAAAACGGCCATTAAAGACAAAGTAATTACGGGTAAGTACCTTTTCTAATAGATTTAGAAAAAACTAAATCTCTGGCCCTTGGTAGGAATCATTATCCTCAAGTAAACTCCTAACCGCTTCGATACCTGCTTCATGAGGGATACACGTATACAAGCTGGTAACGTCAGAACTGCATAATGACGTACCCTCAGGTATATTCCCCAGGAGTTGAAGCTCACGTAGTAAGGACGTAGTGTCCTGAAGGTAAGAAGGAAGGGATTGAATGCATGGATTTAAGTATGCGTCAAGGTACACCGACACTGGATGATAGAGCGACCCCCTGGCAGACACAATGGGCCTGCCTGGAGGGTCAACCAGTGTCTTGTGGACCTTGGGCACAGTATAAAATAATGGGGCCTTGGGGTGCTCAATGGTAAGAGCTCGAACCACTTCACTGGAGATGGTACCGGCTATGCTAGCCTGATGTAAAATAGAGTCAAGCTCTGTTTTATATTCTTTGGTGGGGTCCCTAGTGAGTTTTCTATAGACCTTACTGTCATTCAGCTGCCGATCACATTCTCTGACATAATCTTCAAAATTCAGCACAACGATAGCCCCGCCCTTATCCGCCTTACGTATAATAATGTCGGTGCGGGCCGACAAAGCTTTTAAAGTGACCAGTTCGGTTTTAGGTAAATTGGGATAAACCCCATCCGACGAGGGAGTAAGTTCCTCTGCTTCAAGCATACGTAAGAATGTCCGTATAGAAGGATTAAGGCTTGGGGGGTCAAAGTGAGACCGAGGGGCTATTCGTCGCAACTGGGCTGGAACCTCTGGATGCAAATTGTCTACTGTATGGGTGTTAAAATATTCTTGTCGCCTAAGAGATCGTCCCAGACGGTGTACTTCAACTTTCCATTCCAGGGGATCCGCTGGAACTGTGGGGACAAAGGAGAGGCCCTTCGCTAACAGTCGATATTCTTGATCAGACTATTATCGATCTAATCTAATCCCTAGGGGATTTAGGATCCGCAACTCCCCCACTATAGGTCGGTTCAACACTACCTTCTGTAGACGTTGGGTAGCAATCCTCAACAAATGCTCCATGGATCTATTGTTACTAGTGGTTGAGGAGTCGACACGGGAGCTCAACCTGGTCCGGGAGCAAATTCAGCAATTTGAGGCAATACATAAACCCACGCTACAGCTGGACACTCAGAATGAATGGGTAACCAAGCTCACTACACAAATAGAGCAATACCGCCAGGAGCTAGTGCGATTCAAGAAAGAGAAACTAGCCACTGTTCAAAGGGATTATCAGCAACGTGAGGTATACCCTTGGCTGGGTGGGTCCAGGACGACCAGGGACCAACAACAGTGGCGGTCTAACCCCCGGAGGAGGCGTGAACAACAACTTGGGGCTAGTACCTCAGCCAGCGACTCAGAAGGAGCCTCTGGGTCCTTATCTCAATCAGATGGCAATTTCCCTTTAGGCCAAGGCCCATCGGGTGTGCGGACTCGATCCAACCGCACCCCCCACGCAAGAAGAGGGAGAGGACGCGGAGGTCGCGGCAGAATCAAAGAATTGCCCGCACCAAAACCACCCAGAGTTTAAAAGAGCTGGTGTTTAACCTGTCTTCAGTCCCTCTTTCTGATCAAGAATATCGACTGTTAGCGAAGGGCCTCTCCTTTGTCCCCACAGTTCCAGCGGATCCCCTGGAATGGAAAGTTGAAGTACACCGTCTGGGACGATCTCTTAGGCGACAAGAATATTTTAACACCCATACAGTAGACAATTTGCATCCAGAGGTTCCAGCCCAGTTGCGACGAATAGCCCCTCGGTCTCACTTTGACCCCCCAAGCCTTAATCCTTCTATACGGACATTCTTACGTATGCTTGAAGCAGAGGAACTTACTCCCTCGTCGGATGGGGTTTATCCCAATTTACCTAAAACCGAACTGGTCACTTTAAAAGCTTTGTCGGCCCGCACCGACATTATTATACGTAAGGCGGATAAGGGCGGGGCTATCGTTGTGCTGAATTTTGAAGATTATGTCAGAGAATGTGATCGGCAGCTGAATGACAGTAAGGTCTATAGAAAACTCACTAGGGACCCCACCAAAGAATATAAAACAGAGCTTGACTCTATTTTACATCAGGCTAGCATAGCCGGTACCATCTCCAGTGAAGTGGTTCGAGCTCTTACCATTGAGCACCCCAAGGCCCCATTATTTTATACTGTGCCCAAGGTCCACAAGACACTGGTTGACCCTCCAGGCAGGCCCATTGTGTCTGCCAGGGGGTCGCTCTATCATCCAGTGTCGGTGTACCTTGACGCATACTTAAATCCATGCATTCAATCCCTTCCTTCTTACCTTCAGGACACTACGTCCTTACTACGTGAGCTTCAACTCCTGGGGAATATACCTGAGGGTACGTCATTATGCAGTTCTGACGTTACCAGCTTGTATACGTGTATCCCTCATGAAGCAGGTATCGAAGCGGTTAGGAGTTTACTTGAGGATAATGATTCCTACCAAGGGCCAGAGATTTCGTTTTTTCTAAATCTATTAGAAAAGGTACTTACCCGTAATTACTTTGTCTTTAATGGCCGTTTTTTGCTCCAATTAGCGGGGTGTGCGATGGGGTCCGCTGTGGCCCCGTCGTACGCGAACGCTTTCATGTACCAGCTGGAGAAACGTATGTTTTACCTTGATCCTGCCATTATGTCTCAAGTACTATACTATAGAAGATATATAGATGACCTTCTGGTTATATGGCTGGGGACTCGAGAAGATCTGATTGCCCTGTGGGAGGACCATAATGCCACTAAACACCCTGTGCAGTTTACGTATACAATAGACGGTTGTGTCATTAACTACCTTGATGTATTGATCACTGTCAAGGAGGGACAGTTGTCTACCTCCATGTATGTCAAGAAAACTGACAGGAATATGTTGTTAGAGCATTCTAGTTTTCACCCGGCCCCATTGCGTAAGGGTTTACCATTTTCACAATTTATGCGTGTAAGACGCATCACGTCAGACCCCCAAGAAACTGAGTTAGCCATGGATGCCATGCAGGCTAAATTTATTGAACGGGGTTACCCGCATGGTATTTTACAACAGGCTAGGTCAAAGGCCCTTAGTATCCCTAGAGCAGAGGCCCTTAGTCCCTCGAGCCGTAGCCACTCTAATCGTGGCCCCAAACTTCCTTGGGTTAACAGATATACGGTAGCCAGTACTAGGAGGGTACGTAGGGCTAAGTCATTGTGGCCTATTATTCAGACTGAGGGGTCATTATCATCTTTGGCTAACACGTCACTTTTACCTAGTCATACCAGAGGACGTAATATAGGGGATCACATAGTCAAACTGGATGTCTCTAAAATGACAGGTATACAGGAAAATAAGATTTTACTTACCGATAAATCTATTTCTCGTAGTCCGTAGTGGATGCTGGGGACTCCGTCAGGACCATGGGGAATAGCGGGCTCCGCAGGAGACAGGGCACATCTAAAAAGCCTTTTAGGTCACATGGTGTGTACTGGCTCCTCCCCCTATGACCCTCCTCCAAGCTTCAGTTAGGTACTGTGCCCGGACGAGCGTACACAATAAGGAAGGATCTTGAATCCCGGGTAAGACTCATACCAGCCACACCAATCACACCGTACAACTTGTGATCTGAACCCAGTTAACAGTATGATAACAAAACACGAAGTAGCCTCTAAAAAGATGGCTCACAACAATAGTAATAACCCGATTTTTGTAACAATAACTATGTACAAACATTGCAGACAATCCGCACTTGGGATGGGCGCCCAGCATCCACTACGGACTACGAGAAATAGATTTATCGGTAAGTAAAATCTTATTTTCTCTAACGTCCTAGTGGATGCTGGGGACTCCGTCAGGACCATGGGGATTATACCAAAGCTCCCAAACGGGCGGGAGAGTGCGGATGACTCTGCAGCACCGAATGAGAGAACTCCAGGTCCTCTTTAGCCAGAGTATCAAATTTGTAAAATTTTACAAACGTGTTCTCCCCTGACCACGTAGCTGCTCGGCAAAGTTATAATGCCGAGACTCCTCGGGCAGCCGCCCAGGATGAGGCCACCTTCCTTGTGGAATGGGCATCTACATATTTCAGCTGTGGCAGGCCTGCCACAGAATGTGCAAGCTGAATTGTACTACAAATCTAGCGTGCAATAGACTGCTTAAGCAGGAGCACCCAGCTTGTTGGGTGCATACAATATAAACAGCAAGTCAGACTTTCTGACACCAGCCGTCCTAACTATATATATATATATATATATATATATATATATATTTTTAGGGCCCTGACAACGTCTAGTAATTTGGAGTCCTCCAAGTCCCTAGTAGCCGCAGGCACCACAATAGGTTGTTTCAGGTGAAAACGCTGACACCCCTTTAGGAAGAAACTGGAGACGAGACCCAGTTCTGCCCTGTTCAAATGGAAAATTTTTAATATGGGCTTTTGTAAGACAAAGCCGCCCATTCTGACAATCGCCTGGCCGAGGCCAGGACTAACAACATGGTCACTTTCCATGTGAGATATTGGTCAACAGCATGGTCACTTTCCATGTGAGATATTTCAAATCCACAGATTTGAGCGGTTCAAACCAATATGAATATAAGGAATCCCAACACTATGTTGAGATCTCACGGTGCCCCTAGAGGCACAAAAGAGCTGTATATGCAATACACCCTTTACAATCTGGACTTCAGGAACTGAAGTCAATTCTTTCTGGAAGAAAATCTACAGGGCCGAAATTTAAATCTTAATGAACCCCAATTTGAGGCTCAAAACACTCCTGTTTTCAGGAAGTGTAGAAATCGACCCAGTTGAATTTCCTTCGTGGAGCCTTCCTGGCCTCACCCACGCAACATATTTTCACCACATGTGGTGATGACGTTGTGCGGTCACCTCCTTCCTGGCTTTGACCAGGGTAGGTATGACCTCTTATGGAATGCCTTTTCCCTTCAGGATCCGGCATTCAACCGCCATGCCGTCACACGCAGCCGCGGTAAGTCTTGGAATATACATGGTACTTGCTGAAGCAAGTCCCTTCTTAGCTCTTAGTCCTCTGTGAGCATCTCTTGAAGTTCCGGGTACCAAGTCCCTCTTGGCCAATCCGGAGCCACTAGTATAGTTCATACTCCTCTATGTCTTATAATTCTCAATACCTTGGTTATGAGAAACAGAGGAGGGAACACATACACTGACTGGTACACCCACGGTGTTACCCGAACATCCACAGCTATCGCCTGAAGGTCTCAAGACCTGGCGGAATACCTGTCCCGTTTTTTGTTCGGGCGGGACGCCATCATGTCCACCTTTGGTCTTTGCCAACGGTCCACAATCATGCTGAAAAACTTCCCTATGAAGTTTCCACTCTCCCGGGTGGAGGTAATGCCTGCTGAGGAAGTCTGCTTCCCAGTCGTCCACTCCCGGAAAGAACACTGCTGACAGTGCTATCACATGATTTTCCGCCTAGCGAAAAATCCTTGCAGTTTTGTCACTGCCCTCCTGCTTCTTGTGCCGCCCTTTCTGTTTACGTGGGCGACTGCCGTGATGTTATCCCACTGGATCAATACCGGCTGACCTTGAAGCAGAGGTCTTGCTAAGTTTAGAGCATTATAAATTTGCTCTAAGCTTATTTATGCGGAGAGAATTCTCCAGACTTAATCACACTTCCTTGGAAATTTTTTTTTTTTTTTTTTTCTGTGTGACTGTTCCCCAGCCTCTCAGGCTGGCCTCCGTGGTCACCGGCATCCAATCCTGAATGCCGAATCTGCGGCCCTCTAGACGATGAGCACTCTGTAATCACCACAGGAGAGACACCCTTGTCCTTGGATATAGGGTTATCCGCTGATGCATCTGAGGATGCGATCCGGACCATTTGTCCAGCAGATCCCACTGAAGTGTTCTTGCGGGAAATCTGCCGAATGGAATTGCTTCGTAATAAGCCACCATTTTTACCAGGACTCTTGTGCAATGATGCACTGACACTTTTCCTGGTTTTAGGAGGATCCCGATTAGCTCGGATAACTTCCTGGCTTTCTCCACTGGGAGAAACACGTTTTTCTGGACTGTGTCCAGAATCATCCCTAGGAACAGTAGACGTGTCGTCGGAAAAAGCTGCGATTTTGGAATATTTAGAATCCATTCGTGCTGTCGTAGAACTACTTAAGATAGTGCTACTCCGACCTCCAACTGTTCTCTGGACCTTGCCCTTATCAGGAAAGCGTCCATGTTTCTTTTAAGAAAAATCATCATTCCGGCCATTACCTTGGTAAAGACCCGGGGCGCCGTGGACAATCCAAACGGCAGCGTCTGAACTGATAGTGACAGTTCTGTACCAGGAACCTGAAGTACCCTTGGTGAGAAGGGCAAATTTGGACCTGTATGTAAGCGTCCCTGATATCCAGTGACACCATATCGTCCCCTTCTTCCTGGTTCGCTATCACTGCTCCGAGTGACTCCATCTTGATTTGAACGCTTGTATGTAAGTGTTCAAATATTTCAGATCTCACCGAGCCGGTTGGCTTCAGTACCACAATATAGTGTGGAATACTACCCCCTTCCTTGTTGTAAGAGGGGTACTTTGATTATCACCTGCTGGGAATACAGCCTGTGAATTGTGTGAGGGGGAGACGTCTCGAATTTCCAATGTACACCTGGGATACTACATGTAGGATCCCGGAGTTCCCTTGCGAGTGATTCTGAAACTCTTGAGATGACCCCCTACCGCACCTGAGTCCGCTTGTACGGCCCCAGCGTTATGCTGCGGACTTGGCAGAAGCTGTGAAGGGCTTCTGTTCCCGGGAATGGGCTGCTTGCTGCAGTCTTCTTCCCTTTCCTCTACCCCTGGGCAGATATGACTGGCCTTTGCCCGCCTGCCCGTATGGGGACGAAAGGACTGAGACTGAAAAGACTGTGTCCTTTTCTACCGATATGTGACTCGGGGTAACAAAAGGTGGATTTTTCAGCTGTTGCCATGGCCACCAGGTTCAATGGACCGCCCCTTTATACGGCAATACTTCCATATGCCGTCTGGAATCTGCCTCACCTGACCACTATCGTGTCTTCGTCTGGCAGATATGTACATCACATTTACTCTTGATGCCAGAATGCAAATATGCCTCTGCGCATCACGCATATATAGAAATGCATCCTTAAAATGCTCTATAGTCAATAAAATCTTGTCCCTGTCAAGGGTATCAAAATTTTCAGTCAGGAAATCCGACCAAGCCCCCTCAGCGCTGCACATCCAGGCTGAGGCGATTGCTGGTCGTAGTATAACACCAGTATGTGTGTATATACTGTTATGATATTTTTCCAGCTTCCTATCAGCTGGCTCCTTGAGGGCGGCCGTATCTGGAAACGGTAACGCCATGTTTTTATAAGCGTGTGAGCGCCTTATCCACCCTAAGGTGTGTTTTCCAACTCGCCCTTACTTTTGGCGGGAAAGGGTATACCGCCCATAACTTTCTATCGGAGGAACCCCACGTATCATCACACACTTCATTTAATTTATCTGATTCAGGCAAAACTACAAGTAGTTTATTCCCACCCTACAAAATACCCTTATTTGTGGTACTTGTGGTATCAGAAATATGTAACACCTCCTTCATTGCCCTTAACATGTAACTTGTGGCCCTAAAGGAAAAATACGTTTGTTTCTTCACCGTCGACACTGGGGTCAGTGTCCGTGTCAGTGTCTGTCGACCGACTGAGGTAATTGGGCGTTTTTACAAGCCCCTGACGGTGTCTGAGACGCCTGGACCGATACTAATTTGTCCGCCGGCTGTCTCATGTCGTCAACCGGCTTGCAGCGTGTTGACATTATGACGTAATTCCATAAGTAAGCCATCCATTCCGGTGTCGACTCCCTAGAGAGTGACATCACCATTACAGGCAATTTGCTCCGTCTCCTCACCAACATTTTCCTCATACATGTCGACACACACGTACCGACCTACAGCACACACACAGGGAATGCTCTGATAGAGGACAGGACCCACTAGCCCTTTGGGGAGACAGAGGGAGAGTTTGCCAGCACACACCAAAAGCGCTATAATGTATATAACAACCCTAGAAGGTGTTGTTTCTATATATGCGCTCTTAATATATATATATATATATCGCCAATTTATGCCCCCCTTCTCTTTAACCCTGTTTCTGTAGTGCAGTGCAGGGGAGAGTGGGAGCCTTCCTCACCAGCGGAGCTGGGCAGGAAAATGGCGCCTGTGTGCTGAGGAGAATAAGCTCCGCCCCTTTCTCGGCGGGCTTTTCCTCCCGGTTTCTTTAATACTGGCCTGGGTTAAAATACATACATATAGCCTTAATGGCTATATGTGGTGTATTTCTTTTGCCAAATTAGGTATTTATATTGCTGCCCAGGGCGCCCCCAGCAGCGCCCTGCACCCTCCGTGACCGTGTCAGTGAGCCTGTGAGACAACAATGGCGCACAGCTGCAGTGCTGTGCGCTACCTCTATGAAGACTGAGAAGCCTTCTGCCGCCTGTCACCGGACCTCCGTCTCCGCCGTCTTCAGCGTCTGTAAGGGGGATCGGCGGCGCGGCTCCGGGACGAACCCCAGGCTGACCTGTGTTCCGACTCCCTCTGGAGCTCAGTGTCCAGTAGCCTAAGACTTCAATCCTCCTGCACGCAGGTGAGTTGCAAGTCTCTCCCCTAAGTCCCACGTTGCAGTGATCCTGTCGCCAGCAGGAATCACTGATTAGTTTAAACCTAAAAAAGACTTTTCTAAACAGCTCTATAAGAAAGCCATCCAGGTTGCCCCCTACTCGGACGGGCACAGAAACCTAACTGAAGCTTGGAGGAGGGTCATAGGGGGAGGAGCCAGTACACACCATGTGACCTAAAAGGCTTTTTAGATGTGCCCTGTCTCCTGCGGAGCCCGCTATTCCCCATGGTCCTGACGGAGTCCCCAGCATCCACTAGGACGTTAAAGAAACACATTTCCTGAGAACTAAACTAGGGTGTTTCAGATGTTTGGGGTGTGCCACATGTAACACCCTTATGACAAGTAGTACCTTTAACCATCCCCATACTGGCAAGAAGCTGCCTATTCGCCATCGCCTAACTTGCACATCCACACATGTAGTGTATCTATTAATATGCCCATGTGGCTTAGCCTATGTAGGTAAAACCATTCGCCAGTTTCGTGAGCGAATGGCACTACATAGAAGTGCTATAAAAAAAGCTTTTGAAAAGGGCAATAGTGACCAACCGTTTGCACGACATTGTCTGCTGCACAAACATGGGATACCTAGTATTAGGGCAATGTTGATTGACCATGTTCCCAGAAACCTCAGAGGGGGTGACCGTGATAGAATCCTACTACAAAGAGAATCTAGGTGGATTTTTAAACTAGATACGCTATCACCGCGTGGCCTCAATGAAAATCTGGGATTAAACTGCTTTAAGTGAGGCACTATAATGTTATATAGTAACCATATGGCAATCCTTTAGATTGATCAGTAACGTAGCTATGAGCTCTGTTGGAGATTATGTTTCTATTCTCTGGTTATTCTGCAATTTTGCTCTTTTCAAGTATACAGCAATGTTATTGATGCGCTATTTAACCTCTGACAGGTGGGGGTGGGATAATAATTTTTTTTTTGGTTGTGGTATAGCACTATATGTGTTAACGTTGTTTTGTTTGTTTTGTTTCTGTTGTTGCCTAGACACCTCCCTGTATCATTGTTGCCTGACAGCGTCACGGGCCGGCAGCGTGGAGTTCCCAGCCGCATCACCAGTGTACAGAGATCGTGCCCGGCGGTCCCCATGGTTACAGGACGGGGGCGCGTCCCAATGACGTCACTGCTGAGCAACCAGGAAGTGCTGCTGAGCGGCCGGCGGGTCAGAGCGGCGTGTGACAGGTGAGTAGGATTTGAGCCCTAATGGTAATTGCAATGGGGGGTATATATGTATGGTGTTTTGTTCAGTTTTGTTATGATGACCCTGAGGACGGGGGACTTTACCCCGAAACATGTTGGAATAAACTGACATATACTTTACCGCTGTTTATGCCTGCTTGAGTGCCGCCTTCATCACCATCCTATATATATATATATATATATATATATATATATATATTGTTCCATTAAATATTAAGGACACCGTGTAAGGACATCGTGTATGGGATGAAATTGTTCAGGGTCACATAAGTAATAATTCGGTGGTTGCGAGGATATTGTCACATATTACGTCAACAAGTTATTAGCGATACCGGATTCATGTATATTACTGTATGATACTTTGGTCGGTGTGAACTGGTCTTTAGGTGGGAGCCCAGAAGTAACCTGTAATCACATCACAAGATTAGGTGTCGCTCAGTGTTCCAGCTGACCAATGACCCACGGTGTACTGAATATGTCCCGCCCCTGGACCAATGGAAGACCTTACATTCCCCATTGTACTGTTATTGGAACATTGTATAAAAGGACGCACCTGACCCAGGTTTCAGTCACCTTTCTCAGAGGTCATCTTGTAAGACGACTGAGGCCTGGAATCTGGTGGCGCAGCGTATGTATGAAGGTAACTGATCCTATTGTATTGGTATAGTTGTATTGCTAATTGTACTTGCATTTATTTCCTGTCTGTTGTATATTATTGTACGTATTACTGTATTCTTGAATTGTATTGTGTTGCTACAGTGCAGCATTGTTATCCCTTTGTGTCCGCTAGGGACTAATATATATGGTTATTGGGTTGGACCTCTAATCCTAATTTACCCATCTGTCTCGACTAAGTTATTTTGTAAATCTGGCGAAGTGTCAGGGACACTTCCGACACTATACTAAGGTTTAAGTATGTTATATTGCTGGAGCCATATATATTTACCAAGGTGTTACGAGAGCATCACACCGCTCAAAAGGTACGCTAAGTGGCGCTACACGTAGCGTAACATTGAGAAACTGCGCAACTGACTTATCGTCCATCGGTTTATTTTAAAAACAGTTTATCACAAAGTTAAAAAACAACAGAACATTTGAATAGACATAATTTATTTAAAACCAACAAATGATAAAACTATTTAATTACACAGAGAGACCCCCCCCCTTCCCCCGTAATATCATCCAACTATTCAAATGAGCTGTCAAAATCAGATATAGCCAAAATTAAACTGGAAATATTTTGCTTTTAAACAACTTTATTTCATATCTTTAATACACATATTTTTGTCTATATTTTAAACTTAAAAAATACTTTACTCTGCACAACAGCCTATGGGGGTCATTCAGACCCAGCCGCAATAGTGGCCCGCAGCAGTTTACCCGGTGGTGGCAAAATGCACATGCACAGCGGCCACACAGACACACACATTGTGGTCGCATCCCTGAGGGGTGAACGCGGGCAGGGTGGGACGATTTTCTGGGGGGGCTGCGTGATGTCACATCTGTGTTCATCTCTGATTAACCCCCTATAAGCTTCTAGAGTGCACCTCATATCTCATCTTTTCCAAGTTACTACAAATATGAGATCGGTAGCAGCACTACTTTCAGGATTATTACACAGAACGCAGAGGCTGACACAGCAAATAACAGTAACACATATAAGGGATTAACTAGAAATAAGGAAGCATGATCATCATTAAGTCTAATTATCAAATGGTTCTGTGTGGGACCAATACACCTCTTTACTGTCTCCAGCAGCCCCTAGTACTACACTGCAGCCACCTGCCCTGTCTACCACCCACTACTGCCACTGTCCTGTCTCCCCCCCACTACTGCTACCCACCTTGTCTCCCCCCAGTACTGCCATCCACCCTGTGTCTCCCCCACCACTGCCACCCACCCTGTCTCCCCCCACTACTGCTACCCACCTTGTCTCCCTACCTACTGCCACCCATCCTGTCTCCCCCCTACTGCCATCCACCCCGTGTCTCCCCCACCACTGACACCTACCGTCTCCCCCCACTACTGCCATTCACCCCGTGTCTACCCCCACTACTGCCATTCACCCCTTGTCTCCCCCCACTACTGCCATCCACCCCATGACTCCACTACCACCCACCCTGTCTCCCTGCTCTGACACCTCAGCTTGGGGACGTTTACTCACATAGACACTGCCTACAGCAGCCCCCGCTACTGCACTACTGCCACCCACCCTGTCTCCCCGACATCTAAGCACTGCTTGGGAATCTATGGTACTGCTAAGTCCTTCATCAACAGATGGAAGAAGCTTGGGCAGTACGGAGGCAGAAGCTGCTTCTGGTACCGTGGTCATGCAAGGCTGGGAGAGTCAGTAAGATTATTTAATAGCTGGTCTAATTCAGTAAGGATTGCAGATGCTGCTATTTAGCAGAATTAGCAATCCTTTTCCTAGCGCGCTAGGGGCCGCCCATCACAGGGCAAGGCCACCCAGCATGCTGACCGCCGCCTCCCCCCTGATGAAGCAGAAAATGCGATTGCCTCACAATTTCTGCTTCATCGTAGAAGTTAGTGAAGCCTCCTGCTGCAGCTCAGTTGCGCCCGCAGGAGGCCCGACGCATTCTTCTCGAATACAGCGGCTGCATGTCACAAAGCCACCATGATGATGTCCGTTTGTCCGCCTTTGCCCTCTGTTCGCGCTACACTGCCCCCGCACCGATTCGCACCTCCCTGGAAATGGAGCATTGCCCACCAACCCTCGTGACCGCCTCTGCCTGACAGGCAATCACATTTTCTGTGGCCCCTCCGCAGAAAATGCGGGCGCATGCACAGGATGGGTGCAGTGGATGCGCCCGCAACTTTTTCAGAATTCCATTTGGATCACACACTGCGATCCAACCTGAATTAGGCCCAGTCACCATCTTACAGGCAGCCGGTGCAGGGACCAGAGAATGGGTGTTATGTGGCAGGAACGGGCTAGTTAGGTAACAGCCTGGCTGCTGCATTCTGTACATGCTACAACTGGTGCAATTCTTCTGCTGGGAGACCCAGGTAGATGACATTGCAGTAGTCTATATGAGATGATACAAGTGCATGTACGACATCAGGTAGATCTTCTGAGGGAATTAAGTGCTGGAGTCTGGCTATGGTCCACATATGAGGATCTGATTCTGGCTGATACCGGATGTCTAATGGTGTCACTCCACCATCCAGGACACTAATATTCTGCACATGACCAGCATTTTGTAATTCTGAACCCCCAAGCGTAAGTCTGGCTGGTAGCAAAGCTGAGCTGTAGCCCTGCCCTTTGTTGGTGAGCTTCTATCATAAGGACCTGTTTCACCAGGACTGAGTCACAGCGAACTGGCATCACCCACACCTGGAGCTCAGCTAGACATTTAGGATTGGTACTGGGTTCTCAGTACCCAGAGCAAAAGACAGGTCATCTGCATAGCAGTGGTAGATGAGGGCATGACACCTGATTATTTCACACTGTGGTAACATGTGTATTGCAAAAAGTATAGGAGAGATGATAAGAACCTTGAAGAACACATGGCAATGATAAGTATACTCCAGAAGATTAAAATGGCTTCTCACCTGTGTGTCTTCTCTGGTGTGTAACAAGTTGTGATTTCTGTGTAAAACATTTCCCACACTCAGAACATTGAAATGGCTTCTCACCTGTGTGATTTCTGTGATGTATAACAAGAGCTGATTTGTGTGCAAAACCTTTCCCACACTCAGAGCATGGAAATGGATTCTCACCTGTGTGACTTTGCTGATGTCTAACAAGATGTGATTTCTGTGTAAAACATTTCCCACACTCAGAGCAAAAAAATGGCTTCTCACCTGTGTGACTTCTGTGATGTATAACAAGATCTGATTTGTGTGCAAAACATTTCTCACACTCAGTACATGCAAATGGCTTCTCACCTGTGTGACTTCTCTGATGTTTAACAAGTTGTGATTTCCGTGTAAAACATTTCCCACACTCAGTGCAAGAAATTGGATTCTCACCCGTGTGACTTCGGTTATGACTAACAAGATCTGATTTGTGTGCAAAACATTTCCCACACTCAGGACATGGAAATGGCCTCTCACCTGTGTGACTTCGCTGATGTATAACAAGTTTTGATTTCTGGGCAAAACATTTCCCACACTCCGAGCAAGAAAATGGCTTCTCACCTGTGTGACTTCGCTGATGTCTAACAAGTTCTGATTTCCGGGCAAAACATTTCCCACACTCAGAGCAAGAAAATGCCTTCTCACCTGTGTGACTTTTGTTATGACTAACCAGATCTGATTTGTGTGTAAAACATTTCCCACACTCATGACATGGAAATGGCTTCTCAGCTGTGTGACTTTGCTGATGTGCAAAAAGATGTGATTTCTGTGCAAAACATTTTCCACAGTCAGAACATGGAAATGGCCTCTCACCTGTGTGAATTCTTTGATGTCTAGCAAGTTGTGATTTCTGTGCAAAATATTTCCCACACTCAGAACATGGAAATGGTGATATACCTGTGTGACTTCTCTTATGTGCATCAAGAGTTGATTTGTATGTAAAACATTTCCCACACTCAGAACAGGAATATGGTTTCTCACCTGTATGTATTCTCTTATGTATTACAAGAAGTGATTTGTATGTAAAACATTTCCCACACTCAGAACATGGAAATGGAGTCTCACCTGTGTGACTTCGCTGATGTTTAACAAGTTGTGATTTCCGGGTGAAACATTTCCCGCACTCAGAACATGGAAATGGCTTTTCACCAGTGTGATTTCGCTGATGTGTAACAAGATGTGATTTCAGTGTAAAACATTTCCCACACTCAGAACATGGTAATAGGTTCTCACCTGTGTGACGTCTCTGATGTGTAACAAGATGTGATTTCTCTGTAAAACATTTCCCACACTCAGAACATGCAAATGGCTTCTCACCTGTGTGACTTCTCTGATGTTTAACAAGTTGTGATTTCCGTGTAAAACATTTCCCACACTCAGTGCAAGAAATTGGATTCTCACCCGTGTGACTTCGCTGATGTATAACAAGTTTTGATTTCTGGGCAAAACATTTCCCACACTCCGAGCAAGAAAATCGCTTCTCACCTGTGTGACTTCGCTGATGTATAACAAGATTTGATTTCTGGGCAAAACATTTCCCACACTCCGAGCAAGAAAATGGCTTCTCACCTGTGTGACTTCGCTGATGTCTAACAAGTTCTGATTTCCGGGCAAAACATTTCCCACACTCAGAACATGGTAATAGGTTCTCACCTGTGTGACGTCTCTGATGTGTAACAAGATGTGATTTCTCTGTAAAACATTTCCCACACTCAGAACATGGAAATGGCTTCTGACCTTTGTGACTGCACTGATGTGAAACAAGTTGTGATTTGCAGGTAAAACATTTCCCACACTCAGAACATATCAGTGGCTTCTCACCTGCCTTAGCTGCCAGATGGGTAATAAGCTTTGTGTTCTGTGTAAAACATTTGGCATCTATAGAACAGGGAAACACTGTATCTACTCTCAGAGCTGTAACAGATGCACCAATATCAGAGTGATCAGGAGAACATTTCCCAGGATCAGAGGGATCAGCTGATAGAGCTGGATGTATAATTGGGGTAATGGGATTATCTCCTGGAGAATCCTGTCTGCTGTCATTATCTTTTATGTCACAATCCGGGGATAACATTAGATGTCCTTCTGAGATATTCCTGCTTGTGGGTCCATCTGCTGGAAATAAAATACATTATGGGAATGTGACATTTTCTGTAACAATATTAATCTTGTAAACAATAGGAGAAAATTACATTTTGGGACACTTAATAGTAAATGTGTGTATTAAAACATAACATTTAATGAAGGCTTTATAATAATGTCTCCTAACGTTACTCCTGGAAGCATTGGTAAACCTGTACATGTGTTACTCACCCTTATATAAGGTATATTGCTACAGCAGAGTAGGGGTGGAACAAGGTATTTTACATGCAATACACCATATAATACACTGCAATCATCATCTGCTAGGTTATAATCCATTGTTACACCCCCATCATCAGTGTCTTACTGTACCTCTACTCTCAATAGTAATAAGGAAGATGTGTGTACGGTATGATATAGATAATAACATATCAGAATCTATACAGCTGCCGCCATACTTCTGCTTCTCATATGTGTGCTACTGGCAGCAGTGAACATCTGAGTGAGAGTGCAGGGAAGACAGCAGAGTCTGATGAGAAAGAGATTGGATCTGCCTTTGCAGGGATGTACCACACCTGTCACCCCGGTTATTATATAATATAATAAATAAGAGGGGCGTGGACTATCCAGACGTGCTTTCTGGAGCTCTCCTCACTAAGTGGCTTCTTATCTACCCTACCTAAAAGCTCTCAGCCACCGCTGGGACCAAGACCCAATCTATTAAGTCCCCCACTCCTCCTGCCCTAAAGACGCTCACTCCGCTCAGTCTGGGCACCGTTCACTGCTGCAGCCTAGTGACGCAGCTGAAGCCACGGGCTGTATTCTGGGACTACGTGTGGCCAGTCTTTCCTGCACGCTCCAGAGACCTGACTTGGAGGCGCTTTTGCCTCAGGTGGGAGCACTGGCTCTTCCGCTACTGCTGGGGGCAGAACGGGCTGCGCACAGTCACCGGAGCCCGGCAGTGTATTGGAAAGTGAGGTGATGATCAAGCACTCTTGGTCCGTTGCTCTTTCTCCAAATTCCAGTAGCCGATCTGCTAAGATATACGTGTCGAACCCCCTACCCCGGAGACGTTGGACCTCTGACCCTGCTAGGTATGAAACATATCTGCTGCTAGGAGAGAGGGTGGGGCTTGTGGGGCTCACCGGTTCTGTTCGAATGTCTACTGGTAGGCCACCATCTTCAATGCCAACGCCCTTAGCACTCTACCTCCGCCCAGAGGGACATCTCCAAGCTCACAAGTGCCGCCCTCATGATGCTTCTGGATGCGTTGAAAGGGATATCCACACCCTTCTCCTGATACACGATCTACAGATCGTCCTTAGACATTCCGCTGAAATCCACCATCTTGTGCTTTCTCCTGCGCTGCAGTTACTCCTCTATTAACTTGGTTTCTCCAATCAGGTGACCGAAAAGCCACCTAGGATTATCCCACCGCTATGCCAGCAATTTCTGTGACCGGATGGTTCTCTATGAAAGCCCTCGCCCTGCCTCGTGTCCCGCCCCAGTCACAGAATGGATGTTTAGGTCACAGGGGATCTGGCCAATTAGGGGATTCCCACTTACTGTCAGTAACCGCCTACTACTGACACCACCCACTGCGCAGTGGGCGGGTACTACACTGTTACCACTAGACTCCTTGTTGCCATGGAGTCTGGAACCATGGTACTGCTCTGTATGCATCGACACGCTATCCACACCTGTGTGGTGTTGACGAATCACTAGTGGCTGGACTAGGACTCTGCACGGTAGCTGGCGGGAGGCGGAGCTTGGAGACGCTGAGTGCACCCTGGACAGCCAGAAAACAGAACTATGTTTGGTATAGCTCTGCAGATCACAAGATGAAGCTGTCGTCTTGAGGCAGATGTTTATTCACCCAGTCTTAAAAAAGACTTCCCTATTGCTAGGGGCAACAAGAATACAGCAAGATGTTTACAGCAGAGTGAAAATGGTATAATACCTCTGGATGCTCATAGGCCTCCTCTTTTTATCTTACTCTAATATACATACCACAGGGGGTAAGTCCACCATGCTATTCTCAACCATTGTTTATCCATGTGATGTGCATGCCTTGGCCACATGCACAGCTACCATTGTCCTCTATGGACGGTGGGGAGTAGTCACTCTCCTTTGACCGTCCCATCCTGGAGGGTTAGTATCCGCCCTGGTGACGCTCAGTCTAGGCTGGGGGAAGTTTTCCCATCTAAACTACTTCCAGGAATCTGCCCGGGTACCCAGCTCACCATCTCCAGCCTAAAATTGGGCTCCAGAGATGGGCAGCCTAGAACCCCGGTCAGGGTTTCCTGCCCACCGACGGTGATCCCTATGGAGCTCCAGAAAACCACTCAGCTTGTTTTAAAGCTGAGCTGCTCCTCTTTCTCCCCATGATACTTCCATGTGGGAGGCTAGAGAGGAAGGCATTCCATTTTGGGGGGAAAGTACTGGGGGAATCCAACAGCCTACACCAGGCATGTCCAAACTGCTGCCCTCCAGCTGCTGTGAAACTACATATCCCAGCATGCCCTGACACAGTTTTGCTGTCAGAGAATTCTAAAGCTGTGTCAGGGCATGCTGGGATGTGTAGTTTCTCAACAGCTGGAGGGCAGCAGTTTGGACATGACTGGCCTACACAGTTTGAGGCAGATGGGGATAGAAAGCGAGGCAGATGGGGATAGAGAGCGAGGCAGATGGGGATAGAGAGCGAGGCAGATGGGGATAGAGAGCGAGGCAGATGGGGATAGAGAGCGAGGCAGATGGGGATAGAGAGCGAGGCAGATGGGGATAGAGAGCGAGGCAGATGGGGATAGAGAGCGAGGCAGATGGGGATAGAGAGATGGGGATAGAGAGATGGGGATAGAGAGCGAGGCAGATGGGGATAGAGAGCGAGGCAGATGGGGATAGAGAGCGAGGCAGATGGGGATAGAGAGCGAGGCAGATGGGGATAGAGAGCGAGGCAGATGGGGATAGAGAGCGAGACAGATGGGGATAGAGAGCGAGACAGATGGGGATAGAGAGCGAGACAGATGGGGATAGAGAGCGAGACAGATGGGGATAGAGCGCGAGACAGATGGGGATAGAGCGCTAGACAGATGGGGATAGAGCGCTAGACAGATGGGGATAGAGCGCTAGACAGATGGGGATAGAGCGCTAGACAGATGGGATAGAGCGCTAGACAGATGGGATAGAGCGCTAGACAGATGGGATAGAGCGCTAGACAGATGGGATAGAGCGCTAGACAGATGGGATAGAGCGCTAGACAGATGGGATAGAGCGCTAGACAGATGGGATAGAGCGCTAGACAGATGGGATAGAGCGCTAGACAGATGGGATAGAGAGCTAGACAGATGGGATAGAGAGCTAGACAGATGGGATAGAGAGCTAGACAGATGGGATAGAGAGCTAGACAGATGGGATAGAGAGCTAGACAGATGGGATAGAGAGCTAGACAGATGGGATAGAGAGCTAGACAGATGGGATAGAGAGCTAGACAGATGGGATAGAGAGCTAGACAGATGGGATAGAGAGCTAGACAGATGGGATAGAGAGCTAGACAGATAGATAGATGGGATAGATAGATGGGATAGATAGATAGATATATAGATAGATATATATATAGATATATATATAGAGGTACAAATCAGCCGGCACTCACTCGTCTATTAAGCAGCTTGCCCCGGTGCCGTAGTCCAAATAAATGCATATAGGTCCAAACGTGGAAAAAAAGGCACTCCAGAGGCACATGAAATAAGCAAACTTGTATTGAAAGTGTGACGTTTCGGGGATAACCCCTTCCTCAAGACATAACCATATATCTTTGACATCCACCCATTACATGCTTTTTGTACTATGATAGGTATTGACAATCTCTCACTGCTGCAACTTTGACATCCACCCATTACATGCTTTTTGTACTATGATAGGTATTGACAATCTCTCACTGCTGCAACTTTGACATCCACCCATTACATGCTTTTTGTACTATGATAGGTATTGACCATTTTGTCTTTTGCTAGTTGTTTCTGGGCCAGACTATAGTCTGTTCTCACTATGTATTAGTGGGGGTATAGTGATTTGTTCACACCTTGATGCAACCTCTTGCTGTGGGTGGAGTTTTCAGAGGGTGGGGGCTGCTATCAATTAACCCTGCATCCATGTCTGCATAGTTATTTAACTAGTATTGATCAAGGCTGCCAGCATCTTAGGCTGCCAGCATTTTAGTTGCTAAGTATATTAGTACAAAGTATGATGATATAATCTATGGAGATATACGGAGATAAACAGGAGAGAAACAGAGGAACAGCAGACTATCTCCACCGTCTCCACCTAAGAACTGCAAACAGACTACAGTGAGTTTCCCATACCACTACCAGTAATGCCTGCAGCCTGCACAGCCTGGATACTGAACAACCTCTCTGATTAAGTAGCCGCACTACTGCCTTCACATATTGCTCACACTCTCATTTACACAATCTACAACCACTGTGTATCCATCTCAGCCTTTCCGTTCCTAACATTATTTCTACTAATACTGTTTGCACTGTCTTTTGCTTACATTACACCCCACATTCTCCTTGTTCATTCTGTATTACACCTACACCATTCTATTCCCCTTAACACTACTGTACCAAATTATGGCTCCTCGATCCTGTCACATACCAATCCTCACTGCAAGGTCTCACCCCCCAAATTCAAAATCACCCACAAACACTCAGAACCCAGCCAACCTTATCCCTATCTCCCCTGTCACTTCCCTTCCTTTCTCCTGTGCACTCTGGAATGCTAGATCAATCTGCAACAAGCTGCCAACTATCCATGACCTCTTTATCTCACACTCTTTTCACCTTCTCGCCATCACTGAAACCTGGCTCTCCTCCACTGACACCACCTCCCCTGCTGCCCTCTCCCACGGAGGCCTCTCCTTCACCCACACAGTCAGAACTGATGGTCGCCAGGGTGGAGGCGTGGGCGTCCTTCTCTCCCCTAACTGCACCTTTCGTGTCATCCCTCCTGAGCCCTCTCTCATCTTCTCCACCTTTGAGGTCCACACTGTCCGCCTCTTCTACCCCATTCACCTCCTTGTGGCAGTGATCTACCGCCCTCCTGGCCACTGTTCACCTTTCCTTGACAACCTTGCTGCCTGGCTTCCCCACTTTCTCTCCTCTGACCTCCCCTCTGTCATCCTCGGAGACTTTAACATCCCTATTGACATCACTAATGCTGCTTCCACTAATCTTCTCGCCCTTTCCACCTCCTTTGGACTTTCTCAATGGACCTCCACCCCTACTCACAATCTCGGCCACTCCCTCGACCTTGTCTTCACCCACCGATGTGATCTCTCTGATTTCTCAAACTCTCCCTTCCCTCTCTCTGACCACCATCTGCTTTCTTTCACCCTCTCCTCATCCCTCCTCCTCTCCACGCCTAGACCCACCACCACCAGACGCAATCTTGGGTCTCTCAACCCCACTTTCATGTCCTCCCTCGAGACTTGCCTCACTCCTCTTTCCACTATGACTTGTCCCAACCAGGCAGCCACCTTCTATAACTCTTCCCTAACCACTGCTCTCGACTCTGTAGCCCCCCTCTCCTCTGTCCCCCTCCGCCGCTCCAAACCCCAACCCTGGCACACCAAACTAACACGTTTCTTACAAAAATGCTCACGCTCCGCTGAACGCTCCTGGAGGAGATCTCACTCTCTGGCGGACTTCCTCCATTTCAAGTTTATTCTCTCCTCCTACAGCTCTGCTCTTTCCCGCGCCAAGCAATCCTTTTTCCAAGCACTCATCTCTTCTCAGTCCTCCTGTCCACGCCGTCTCTTTGAAACTTTCAACACTCTCCTTCGCCCCCCTCCTCCTCCCCTCCCATCCTCCCTCACTGCCACTGACTTTGCCTCCTTCTTCATCTCCAAAATTGAGGATATCCGAACCGACATCTCCCGCCGTCACCCCTCTGCTACCCCCCTGCCCCCTCTATCCCTCCCCTCCACCTATCCCACCCTATCCTCCTTCCATCCGACTTCAGAAAAGGAAGTCCACTCCCTCATCTTATCCTCCCCCCCCACCACCTGCCCCCTGGACCCCCTCCCTTCCCGTCTTCTCCGCTCCCTCTCCCCCACTGCCTGCTCCCACCTTGCTCACCTCTTTAACCTGTCCCTCTCCACCGGCATCTTCCCCTCACCATTCAAACATGCTCTGGTCTCACCTATTCTCAAAAAACCCAACCTCGACCCCTCATCACCCACTAACTACCGCCCCATCTCTCTTCTCCCTTTCGCCTCCAAATTACTTGAACGACTAGTCTACAACCGTCTCACAAGCTACCTCTCTGACAACTCCATCCTCGATCCACTACAATCTGGCTTTCGCCCACTCCACTCAACTGAGACTGCCCTGGTGAAAGTCACCAATGACCTGCTTTCGGCCAAATCCAGGGGCCACTTCTCTCTGCTCATCCTTCTGGACCTCTCTGCTGCCTTTGATACCGTAGATCATCCTCTCCTCCTCGGCACACTCCAAAACGCTGGCCTCTCTAGCACCGTCCTTGACTGGTTTTCTTCTTACCTCACTAACCGCTCCTTCTCTGTATCTGCCTCAAGCACCACCTCACACCCTTCCATCCTTCCTGTTGGTGTCCCTCAGGGTTCTGTCCTTGGACCCCTTCTGTTCTCCCTGTATACCTCTTCCCTGGGTGCGCTCATTAACTCATTTGGCCTTCAATACCACCTCTACGCTGATGACACACAACTCTACCTCTCATCTCCTGATCTGTCCCCCTCTGTCCTCTCTCAGGTTTCGAGCTGCCTCTCTGCAATCTCCTCCTGGATGTCTGAACGCTCTCTAAAGCTCAACATGGACAAAACGGAACTCATCATCTTCCCCCCATCCAGAGCAACACCCCCGACCAATATCTCTATCATTGTTGACAACATCACCATCTCCCCCATTCCCCAACTCCGCTGCCTGGGCGTCACTCTCGACTCCTCCCTCTCCTTTGCACCCCACATCCAATCTCTGGCACAATCCTGTCGTTTCCAGCTACGCAACATTGCTCGTATCAGGCCATATCTCTCCCAGAGTGCAACTAAACTCATCATCCACTCACTGGTAATCTCACGACTTGACTACTGCAATGTCCTCCTCACTGGCCTCGCTTGCTCCCATCTTGCTCCCCTCCAATCTGTCCTGAACTCCGCAGCTAGGCTTATCTTCCTCTCACGCCGCACCACATCTGCCACTCCCCTTCAACAAAATCTACACTGGCTCCCATTCCCCTACAGAATCCTCTTCAAACTCCTCACCCTTACATACAAGGCCATCTCTATCTCCACTGCTCCCTACATCTCCAACCTCCTTTCCCTTCATACTCCCTCCCGCCCCCTACGGTCGACTAACGACCGTCGCCTCGCCACCGCCCTGGTCACTGCTTCCCATGCACGAGTTCAGGATTTTGCCCGTGCTGCACCCCTTCAGTGGAACGCACTCCCCCGCTCCATTAGACTCTCCCCAACCTTGCAAAGCTTTAAACGGGCACTAAAAACCCACCTATTCATCAAAGCGTACCCTTCCGATGCATAACCCAGAGCTGAAGCCGCGCCTCCACCCCCCCTACCTCAGGCCGTGAACATCTCCGCTTTGCTTGCATACTGCGATCAGGCTACCTTCCACTTGCCTGCACCTCTTGTCATCTGTCTGTTGCCCCTCCCCAATAGATTGTTAGCTCTTCAGAGCAGGGCCCTCTTTCCTCTTGTTATCTAAGCCCTCGTCTCAGCATATTTCACTCACAGCTCTCCCCTACTCAACGACCATCTTTATCCTGCTGGTAAAGGCTCATCTCCATCTATAACCACCAGCCTCTAGTAGTACGATGAGCACTCCATCAATACTTACATCTTAGCTGTATTATGTCCTGAGAATATGTGGTGCTCTATGTTACCTGTATTTCTGTTATTTATTTACTGTAATGCAATGTTTTGTCCCCTGTACTGTCCTTTGTACGGCGCTGCGAAACACATGTGGCGCCTTATAAATAAAATGTAATAATAATAATAATCTTGAGGAAGGGGTTATCCCCGAAACGTCACACTTTCAATACAAGTTTGCTTATTTCATGTGCCTCTGGAGTGCCTTTTTTTCCACGTTTGGACCTATATATATATATATATATATATGTTGAAAGATAAGCCCGGCACTCTGTTTGTAGTCCAGATTTAGCCCCGGTGCCTCCAGTGTGGAAATCAATAGTAAATAAAGGAGTCTGCGGCACTCAAGGTCTTATCAAAAAGCTGATTGTTATTGAAACATCAAAACAGGGATGTTTGATGTTTCAATAACAATCAGCTTTTTGATAAGACCTTGAGTGCCGCAGACTCATTTATTTACTATATATATATATATATATATATATATATATATATATATATATAGCATCACATGTCCATCCCGCAACAAAGTCACTAGTATAGACAGGACCAGCACACTGTAGTCTAGTCAAAATGCAGTATTTACTCCATATGTGTGAATAAAGATACATGGCTCAGCATATACTCATCGTTAGCAAGCACAGGGAAACACAATAGACCTCCCGAACAGCTGTTTTCGGACTTAATCCATCATCAGGGGAACAGTCATCAAAAGTGCCATAGTGCCTTGTGCAAAAAATGCCTGTATAAAGTGCCAAAACCAAGCTCACTTGTGTGCTCTATTTAAGCACACCTACTGGTGCTTACCTGCCGCACCTGTGATCTCCACCACCGCCCCCCCTCCCCCCGATGATCGTATCCACCACCCTGCCTGTCTGGGTCCCCCGCCGTTGGAACGCAGTGGTGCAATGTGAATTGGTACTATGATGTGGCCACGCCCCTTCTCCACAAAGCGATGCCCCTACATTTTTGATGGGCGCACACTGACTTTGCTTTACAATATGGGAGGGGGAGCACCAATGCACTTTCTGACAAATTGTCTAGTTCCATCTCTGGTGCAGAGTGTCCGGTATAGCTACACAGCCCAGCAGCACTGTCACCCCCCCCCCCCCCCCATCCCCCTCCCTCCCCCCTCGCAGCACTTTTGTAGTGTCCAAATCAAGGCTGAGTTTTTATATTTAAATCATTAATAAGAACCTTAATTCCGATGGAACCCAGAAAAGCACAGGTAGGACCCCAATTTTGAAAAGTGAGGGGTCCCTGGGACCCACTTTTTTTTGGGATCATCGCGATCACTCCCTGGAGTGCTGAGGTGCCGGGAGCATAGCTCCCAGACCCCAGCGCCCTACGATCTCCCGTGAGTGGCGCACGCTCCTGCAGCTTGGGGCGCTCGTACCGGCTGCCGCGGCTTGCCACCTCTGTAGTGCTCCGCTCACAACGGCACACACAGCGCTGCCGCAGGAGCTGATCTCCTGGCTGCAGTGGTTCCGCTCTTCCCCGGCACACCGTGGGGGGGGTTCCCTCACTGCCGCGGTCGCCGGAGAGGTCCATACATTTTAAAGATGTCACCTAGCGCCAGTATACACCACCGTTCAAAAGTTTGGGGCCACCCAGACAATTTCGTGTTTTCCATGAAAACTCACTTATTTATCAAATGAGTTGCACAATGAATAGAACATATAGTCAGGACATTGCCAAGGTTAGAAATAATGATTTTTATTTGAAATAATAATTTTCTCCTTCAGACTTTGCGTTCGTCAAAGAATGCTCCCTCTGCAGCAATTACAGCATTGCAGACCTTTGGCATTCTAGCTGTTCATTTGTTGAGGTATCTGAAGAAATTTCACCCCACGCTTCCTGAAGCTCCTCCCACAAGTTGGATTGGCTTGATGGGCACTTCTTGCGTATCATACGGTCAAGCTGCTCCCACAACAGCTCAGTGGGGTTGAGATCTGGTGACTGCGCTGGCCACTCCATTACAGACAGAATACCAGCTGCCGGCTTCTTCCATAAATAGGTCTTGTATAATTTGGAGGTGTGCTTTGGGTCATTGTCCTGTTGTAGGAGGAAATCCCTTTTACCTTGTACAAATCTCCCACTTTACCAGCACCAAAGCAGCTCCAGACCATCACATTACCTCCACCATGCTTGACAGATGACGTCAGGCACTCTTCCAGCATCTTTTCACTTGTTCCGAGTCTCACAAATGTTCTTCTGTGTGATCCAAACACCTCAAACTTCGATTCATCTGTCCATAACACTTTTCTCCAATCATCCTCTGTCCAATGTCTGTGTTATTTGGCCCATATGAATCTTTTCCTTTTATTGGCGTTTTCTTTGCCACTCTGCCTAGGCGGCCAGCATCCCGGAGTCGCCTCTTCACTGTAGACGTTGACACTGGCGTTTTGCGGGTACCATTTAATGAAGCTGCCAGTTGAGGACCTGTGAGGCATCTATTTCTCAAACTAGAGACTCTAATGTACTTGTCTTCTTGCTCAGTTGTGCACCAGGGCCTCCCACTTCTCCTTCTGCTCTGGTTAGAGCCTGTTTGTGCTGTTCTCTGAAGGGGTTATGAACCACAGGTAGTGGTTCATTCCTGTTTACCGTATTTTATGTTTATAGTTGTCTTGCAGGCCAGGATTTCCCGTTGCTCTGGTTTAAGAAGATTCTTGTTTGCTGCCAGTGGTGAGTCTGTGTAATTGCAGCTCGTTCCCATGTGTTCAGCCTCACCTGTCTGTTGATTGCACCTCTCAGTTGTGCAGCAGGGCAGCTGCACGACATAATTAATTAAGACTCTGTTATATTTTGGCTCAGTGCAATTCACAGACGCTGGTGATATTTCCAGGGTTCCAGAGTTCTGAGCTAGTCCCTGCCAGTTCCTGAGCTCCTGTCTAGCAGTGTCTGTCTAGCTGCTTCCAGTGTCAGTTCCTGAGTGTCAGTTCCTGTGTCTGATTCCGTGTCCTGCCATGAAGCATTCCTGTCCAGAAGTCCTGTGGCTTTGTCTGTGCCTGGTCGAATATCTGGCTTCTTGTTGTCCACCAGTCTGTCGTTTGGGACTCTGCCTGTTCTCCAGTTCTGAGAGTCTGTGTCGGCTACATTGGGGGTTCCTGTCCGTTTGCCAGTATTTGTACCGGTTCCGTGAGTAGCGGCTTTGCTGCATCCGTCGGCCTAGGCCGCAGTATTCTTTAGTTATATTTAGTTACTGGTGTTTTGCAGAGGGTTCTGCTTATGCTGTCACCGCCGGTATGCAAAAGTATTGTGTCGTCGTGTGGACAACATTTCCTTTGTTGTTCTTTTCCTTTGGCGGCGTGCCGCACATATATTTAGTTTTAGGGTAGTTAGTAGCCCCTAGCTTTCTGTTTTAGTTAGAGGTCCGCTTTTTATTATCCTGTCTCTATTCACGCCTTGTTTCACACCAAGACCTGGGGGCATCGGAGTTGGGCAGACATAATTCGCCCTTCAAATGCGGCTGCCATGGGCCCAAGAACCCATAGTTACTCAGGCGTGAACTGACCACAAGGGTAAAACAACGGAGGTAGGGTGCTAGTGGCTATTTCCACACCACACCTTATTTCAACGTCACGTTCTGGTGCTCAGGACTCACTACGCAACATCTCCCTTGTTCTGAGCACCAGGAACCTAACATTATCACCAGCCATACCACAAAAAAGAAAAAAAAACAAAACTTTTTTTGGCCCAGTCCAGTGTCTAGTCTAGAATCCAGTCTTGTCAAAAATCCAGTCCTGTCTAAAACTCAGTGTGCAGAATCCAGTCCGGTGTTTAGAATCCAGTCCTGTCTAAAACTCTGTGCAGAATCCAGTCCGGTGTTTAGAATCCAGTCCTGTCTAAAACTCTGTGCAGAATCCAGTCCGGTGTTTAGAATCCAGTCCTGTCTAAAACTCAGTGTGCAGAATCCAGTCCGGTGTTTAAAAATCCAGCCCAGTCTTGTCTTGTTTAAAAGTCCAGTCTAATCTTGTCTTACAATCTTGTCTTGTCTAGTTTGAAATCCTCCTATGCAAGCCCTGCAAGCATCTCTCAGCCCTGAACTCTGCTTTCAGTGCTTTGAAACCTGAGTGGCTGGAAGTTTTGCAGCAATCCTTAAGGCAACTGCAAACCTTCTGACCAAATTTTTGCTTATTTTGCCAGAAGTTGTTGAGAGTTCATCCTATAAAGAGACTCTTGCTCACAGTATGGTGACAAGTGAATCCTCAGGTTTAATTAAAGAGAAAAGGTTTAAAAGTTTTCCACGGCCCAGGCTAGTCTAGAATCCAGCCCTGTCTAAAACTCAGTGTGCAGAATCCAGTCCGCTGTTTAAAAATCCAGTCTTGTCTAGTTTAAAAGTCTAGTCTTGTCGTGTCTAACAACAATCGTGTCTAACAACAATCGTGTCTAGTCTTGTCTTTTTTGAAATCCTCCTATGCCTACTATGCAAGCCCTGCAAGCATCTCTCTCAGTCCTGAACTCTGCTTTCAGTGCTTTGAAACCTGAGCGGCTGGAAGTTTTGCAGCAATCCTTAAGGCAACTGCAAAACCATCTGACCAAAATTTTGCTTACTTTGCCAGAAGTTGTTGAGAGTTCATCCTATAAAGAGACTCTTGCTCACAGTATGGTGACAAGTGAATCATCAGGTTTAGTTAAAGAGAAAAGGTTTAAAAGTTTTCAGCGGCCCAGGCTCTCAGAATAGGAGCGTCTGCATCGCAGAATCTTAGATTTATGCCTATATTGTGGGGGTTTAGGCCACTATTTGCAGACCTGTGAGTTGAGCAAGCCAAAGTGTGGCGACAAGTCATGCCCTCTGGCCAAGTTGAGTCAGGATACATGACCTACTCCTGTCAACTGTGGCAGAGGTGCTTGTCACACAACCCACACTAAAAAGCTCTCTGTCCTATAATTGGGGTTTTTGGGCTAGGGAGCCCCATTATAGATTCAGGAACCAAAGGAGAATGTTCCTCTCCTCTCTTGATTTTCCTGTGGAAGCAGAGTTGCAAACCCCTGGAGCCGGGCCCGATGCCCAGAGTCCTGGAGCCGTGCCCAATGCCCAGAGTCCTGGAGCCGTGCCCAATGCCCAGAGTCCTGGAGCCGTGCCCGGTGCCCAGAGTCCTGGAGCCGTGCCCGGTGCCCAGAGTCCTGGAGCCGTGCCCGGTGCCCAGAGTCGTGCCCGGTGCCCAGAGTCCTGGAGCAGTGCCCGGTGCCCAGAGTCCTGGAGCCGTGCCCGGTGCCCAGAGTCGTGCCCGGTGCCCAGAGTCCTGGAGCCGTGACCGGTGCCCAGAGTCCTGGAGCCGTGACCGGTGCCCAGAGTCCTGGAGCCGTGACCGGTGCCCAGAGTCCTGGAGCCGTGACCGGTGCCCAGAGTCCTGGAGCCGTGACCGGTGCCCAGAGTCCTGGAGCCGTGACCGGTGCCCAGAGTCCTGGAGCCGTGACCGGTGCCCAGAGTCCTGGAGCCGTGACCGGTGCCCAGAGTCCTGGAGCCGTGACCGGTGCCCAGAGTACCGGGTGCTCTAGGTTATAGAGGGACATCGAATATTATAGCTCAGGTGTCAATACCAGAAGGGGTCTCAGAAGCTGTTACCCCAGGTAAGGACTTGAAAAGAGCAACCCCAGAAAGGGTATCTAAAACCATATAGTTCCAGAAGGGAACTCGAGAAGCAAAACTCCAGAAGGGATCTTTGAAGTAATATCCCCAAGTGGGGTCTCGAGAGACGCAGCCCCTAAGAAGGGTCTAGAGGTCGCTTCCCCAGGAAAGCACTTAAGAGGCATAGCGTTAGTGGAGGTTCTGAAGGTTATAGCTTCAGCAAAAGTCCCGGAAGTCATAGTCCCGAGAGAAGTTTTTACTGGAACCGACGGCCCGGTCCCAGTAAAAGAATCCGAGGTGCTGACAGCAGCGGGGTTCCCTAAGGCCACTGCCCCAGCGGGGTTCCCGAAGGCCACTGCCCCAGCGGGGTTCCCGAAGGCCACTGCCCCAGCGGGGTTCCCGAAGGCCACTGCCCCAGCGGGGTTCCCGAAGGCCACTGCCCCAGCGGGGTTCCCGAAGGCCACTGCCCCGGGTGGGGTTCAGAAAGTCACTGCCCCGGGTGGGGTTCAGAAAGTCACTGCCCCGGGTGGGGTTCAGAAAGTCACTGCCCCGGGTGGGGTTCAGAAAGTCACTGCCCCGGGTGGGGTTCAGAAAGAGTCTCAGCCCATTGCTTTGACTACAGGATGTGCTTTTCTGTCATCTTCTAAAGTTTCGGTACCTAGGGGAATGCAACCAATCTATGGTCTGCTCTCAGATTCCGAAACTGATAAGGTTTCTTATATGCCGGGGCACTCTGGTAGGAGACGGAAGAAGCATCTGATTGCTCGACCTATATGTTTTGAAGAATGTTATGAGCCAGAGATTTCTTCCTTTCCTGGTGTCGCCAAGCAAGCACAGGGTAAAAAAGAAAAAAAAATTTCTCTTTCATCCACTAGGGGACACTGGAGTCCTATACAATAGGGGTGTGAAGCTTGCAACCGGAGGTGTGGTACAATCTAAAATTAGCATTGCCTGCACAGCCGGTTCCTCCCCCTTCACATCCCTCCTCCCTCAGTTTAGAAAATTGTGCCGAGGTGGTAACAGGCACTGAAGAGAGCTCCTGCTCCATGAAGTTTTGTTTATGTATTTATTTATTTTTAATCCTTTATGACTGGCCCAATCCCTCCTAACTAAAGGGAGGGTGCAGGTCTTAAAAGACAAGATGGTAAATGCCCTATCCCACCTAAATGAAAGGGGGTGCAGGCTTTACCAGAAGTGAAAGCTGCGTCCCCCTAATAAAAGGAGGACAAGGTTCAGGATTGAGAGACAAGGATTCCTTCTAAAGGGGTCTGCATCTCTCTCAACATACAACTGTGAGTACTGGTTGTTTTATTGCAGGCGCGCCGGACAGCGGTCAGTGTGGGGCGGGATCCCCTGTCAGCAGGTGCTGCTACGGGGCCCGGGGAGAGGAGGAGGAGAGCGTTCCCGGTGCATGCCGTCTAAAACATAGTGCCGCGCGGTTGAGATCCTTCAGTCGCGTGTGGGGGAGGCCAGCGGGGAGCGCACAGTAGATAGCGCACTTTAAGTCTTCCCTGCCAGTAGAGAAAGACGCCGCTACGGGAGCTGTGAGAGCGGTCCCGGCGCGCGACGGCCAGCGGGAGATTTGTATTACAGCGCTGTGGAGCACTTAACCTCAGCCGCCGGAGGCGGGGAGGAGACGCTACAGTGAGCACGAAGCTGAGGAGAATTCCTCAGCCGCGTGAAGACACGGCCATAGAGTGTAAGCGGGGGGGCTCACCAGTGGAAGATCCCCCTTCTAAATAAAGTGTCCAAAATTTTTAATTGTCGGCCATCTTAAAAATCATGCAAGCATGGAGTGCACCTCCCCCTATTATAGATTAATAGTAACACAGCACACCCTGCTGGTGAAATGTTATATGAGAATCTCCTGAAGAATATAATGGGATTATGAGGTCTTTTCAAAGGAACTCTATTACAAAGAGCCTACAGAAAATACGTAGAAGCAAGTGAAGCCAACTCTAACACCGTAGCTGACGTACAGTTGGGTGTGAGGCGGTTGCAAGTCGGCTGGTGTAAAGACAAAAGAAATTAAATATTTTTAATTTATTTTTTATTTATATTTTCTTCTCTACAATATAGAGATATTTCCAGCCAGGCAACTCAATACCTTTTGCTTCCGTCATATATTACAGTCTTTCTCTTCCTAGTTTAAAGGGTGAAAGCGCTGCGACACGGTCTGGTAAGGGGTTTAGTCAACATGTCTAAAACACCAACCAAGACATCCAAGACCTTTTATGTTTGCATGTAACGGAATGAGCATGCGGATGGCAGCTCCGAGGTGTGCGATTCCTGCTTAGACAAGGACATTCCACCTGAGAGCAGTGCTCCGGCTAGGTCATGGAAAAATAACCTTGCACATAAAATCTCCAATGAGATGGCGGACTCCCGCACGCAACAATCAAAGGCTGCAGGATTCTCAAAGACGATGGAACACGTTCTCATCAGGTTAACGCCGCCCGCACAAGCCGTAACAAATGTATGCAGGGCAGTTAAAAGGCCTAATCCTCTTGTACCAGAAGCAGAGGAGAAAAGGGTCTTCTCATTGATACAGAGGAGATGAGTTCTTTGAATCTAACCTAGCTGCCGATTTTCCAGAAGAGGACACGGCAATTTCAGGTATTGATTCTTTAAGCAAAGCGGTGAAGGCGATCCTAAACTTTAAGGTAGCAGAAGTAAAAGGAGCCAGAAGAATTCAAATGGTTCGAATCCCACAAACCGCGTTCAGCAGCGTTTCCTATTTTTAAATCCCTCCAATCTCAAATGGAGGAGGCTAAATGGAGACAGCCTGACAAACGTTTTCAATTTTTGAACACAGTGTTTCAAGTACCTTATCCCCCACCTAGTGGTGTAATGGATAAGTGGGAGACTCCACCGGTAGTGGACGTTTCCCTAGGAAGGTTGTCAAAGATGACAATCTTACCGTTACCTAATGTAACGACTTCACGAGGTTGACACAGCTTTAAAGTAAATTTTTGTAGCAGAAACTGAGACCTACTGTCGTCTACGCTTGGGTTACCATGGCCAGGGGCACATGGTCTGGACATATTGTACAGGCTATTGAAGAAAAAAATTGCTTGGCAGAAATTACCCAACTTGCGGAACACATTCAAGAATCCGCTTCATACTTGCGTCAAGCCTCTAAAGATATTCGCAGGCTAGCATTGCGCGTCTCTGCATCAGCCATAATCGGCTAGACGGACGGAGAATGGTGAGAAGACTGACACCAAGAGGGCGGTAGAATCCATCCCCTTTGGGGGTGAGATACTTTTAGGTCCAGAGTTGGACAAGTGGATTTTGCAAGCTACAGCAGGGAAGTCCTCTTTTCTGCCTACTCCTTATACAAGAGCCACTCCACAAGTTAGGAGAGGTTATTCGGGAACAGCGTTTAATTCATTTAGATCGCCGTCCTTGCGAGCCAGAGGAAGAGGCTTCGGTACACAAGTACGTGGGGGCAGAGATAGAGGCCGCTCACAGGCAGCAGCCAAAAAGATAAACCTGCTGAAGAGATGAGACCAGGGCAGGACGGTCTCCCGGCTCACCTGAGATCCCCCTTGATGGTGCACATCTGGACGGTTTCGGAACATCTGGGCCAACACCGCACCAGAATTTTGGATAAATTACCTAATCTCCCAGGGGTACAACCCGTGTTTTCCCACAGAGGCCTCACAGTCAGTTTTTTTTTTTACAAGGATTGCCTCTGTGCCCTCAGTAAGCAAAAGCACGACTGCCTGCATCAAACATTGCTGCGGTCAGAGGTCATTATTCCGTTTCCCGCCTCTGAGAGGTACGGGTCTCTATTCCAATTTTTTGTCATGCCAAAGCCAGATGGGACGGTCATGCCGATACTCTATTTAAAAGTTTTAGACCAGTTTCTAAGGGTCTACAGATTCCAGATAGAACCACTCCAGTCGGTCATTGCAGGCTTAGAACAAGACGAGTTCATGGTATCCATGGACATAAAGGCTGCATATCCCAATCCGGGCCCTTCACCAGGCTTACATAAGGGTCGCACGGGTGACGGATCCCTACCAATTCAGGGCCTTGCCGTTCAGTCTATCATCGGCCCCAAGACTCTGTACGAAGATCATGGCAATCATGGTTTCAGAATCGGGACTATTGAGGGTTACGTTTAGTCCTTATCTAGACGATGTACTAATCAAGGCATCCTCTCGGGAACAGTTGATCAAGGATGTTCAGACATCTCATCAATTTCTCATTCAACATGGATGAATTGTGGATTTCCAGAAATCCTACCTCATGCCAACTCAACGGATTCAATTCCTCGGTCTCATCTTGGACACGGTACAATTAAGCGTATTCCTACCAGAGAATAAGGTCCAGGACCTATAGAGATCAGTGGCTCCGGTACTGAGGTCACAAACGGTTTCTCTACACCTCTGGGTGCAACTTCTCGGGATGATGGTGACGTCTGTCTAAGCTCTCCTGTACGACAGACTTCATTCCCGACCATTACAGATGAACCTCATTGCTCAGGGAGCAGGGTTGCACCGGCTTCCACATCAAAGAATACGACTTCCAAGGCAAGAGATTCGGCATTTGGGATTGGAGGATCCTGACAACAGACGCCAGTCTCAGAGGTTGGGGTGCCGTTTTAGAGATTGCTACTGGAGAGCAGACTTACCCGTAAACATTCTCGAACTAAGAGCAGTTTAAAATGCACTTTTCTTAGCCGAAGACCAAGTCATGAGCCAACACATAAGGATGCAGTCGGTCAAGGTCACGACGACGACATGCATAAACCGTCAAGGTGGAACACGGTGCAGGGTGGCGTTAAAAGAAGCCACACAGATATTGTGGACAGAAAAGCGAATCATCCTCCTCTCTGCAGTGTTCATTCAAGGTGTGGAGAACTAGGAAGCAAATTATCTCAATCACCAGGACATGCATGACAGTGGTGCCTACATCCACTGAATTTTATTTTTTATACATGGTGGTGAAGAGATGGGGTCTACCTAAAGTCGACCTAATGGCGTACGACAATACAATCTGCTGCCCAGATATGTGTCCAGGACAAAAGATCCAGCAGCACATGGAGTTGACGCATTCACACTTCCTTGGTGTTACAGGAAGGTTTTACATTTTTCCACTTTTCCAACTCGTACCCAGGTTTTCTGAAGACGTTAAAACGAGAGCGAGTGTGGTCGGTTCTAACCGCACCAGATTGGCCCCGCAGGAGTGGGTACTCAAACCTGCGAGGGTTACTAGCGGAAGATCCTTGACGGATACCTCAGAGAGAGGACCTGCTATCTCAGGGACCGTTCCAACACCCAGACCTGAACAGGTTACGTTTAACGGCATGGCTATTGAAACCATGGACTGGTGTCAAGAATGTGGGTGGAATTCGACGAACTTCCACTTTTCCAGACTTCGACTTTTCCTTTCGGCCGGTCTGGAGGTAGGACTGAGGCTGGGCTATCTGAAGGCTCAAGTTTCGGTTCTCTCCATCCTATTTCAAGAACGGTTAGCATCCTTGCCAGAGGTTCAAACCTTTTTACAGGGTGTTCAGAGGATCCACCCCCCTTTTTCGTCCTCCCACTGCACCTTGGGATGTAAATTTGGTGTTGGATTTTTGTGACCACCAACTTTTGAGCCTATAGGAAGAACGGTCCTGACATATCTACTCTTGGATGTTCGCATTACTGCTTGCCTTAGCTTCGGCCGGGCGGGTTTCTGGGTTGGGAGCCTTATCGTGTAAAGGCCCCTTTTTACATTTTTCATGAGGATAGGGCAGAACTCCGTACAAGAGCAGATTTCCTTCCTCAGGTTGTTTCGGGGTCTCACGTAAAACAGTCACTTGTGGGTCCATCTTTCCAGGATCTCGCAGTTGGGGACGTGTCCTGGGATGTGGCCCGAGCTTTACGGGTAAACGTACAGGTTACGTCGTCTTTCAGATATTCAGGCTGTTTGAATTAAGGATGGGCCAACGAAGGGTTGACCAGCATCTAAATAGTCTTTGTCTAAATAGATTAGACTTGCCATTTCGGCAAGCTTATATTTCCTGTGGGAAACAGGTTCCGGTTCAGATGGGTGCTCATACTACCCGCTCAGTGGGTGCCTCAGGGGCGGCTGCCAGAGGTGTTTACACTACTCAACTTGCAGAGCGGCATTGTGGTCCTCAGCCCACACGTTCGCGAAATTTTGCAAGTTTGATGCCTTTGCGTCCGGAGACTCTACGTTCGGACGTTTGGTTTTGCAGACCACCGACAGCACTCCCTCCCTGGAAGATAACTTTGGGACGTCCCCTATTGTATAGGACTCTAGCGTCCCCTAGTGGATGAAAGAGAAAAGAGGATTTTGGTACTTACCGATAAATCCATTTCTCTGAATCCTCTAGGGGACACTGGACGCCCGCCTCGGTGCTGTCGACCTGCTGTGTTCAAAAGTTCTTGTTAAAACAGTTTGTGCAAACAGCGTTAGTTTTTCTGTCAAAAGAGTTATTGGTTGCTGTTTGCTTTGTTGTACGGTTCGGTTCCTCGCTATGGGCTCTAGTATCATGTCCTATTCTCTCGGTCAAATTTTCCAAACTGAGGAAGGAGGGATGTGAAGGGGGAGGAACCGGCTGTGCAGGCAATGCTAATTTTAGATTGTGCCACACCTCCGGTTGCAAGCTTCACACCCCTATTGTATAGGACTCCAGTGTCCCCTAGAGGATTCAGAGAAATGGATTTATCGGTAAGTACCAAAATCCTCTTATTGCTGACTCTTGCCTTGTGGTGTATATAAAAAAAAACAACTTTTTTTTCCTCGTCTTGTGTCCAGTGGCCACCGTCAAGAGGGGGGCACTGTTACAAGCTGTTGCCACAGCTTGGGGTAAATTTACTAAAGTTGGGAGATTTTTAGAACTGGTGATGTTGCCCATGGCAACCAATCAAATTCTATTTACCATTTATCAAGCTGCTTCTAGCAGATAGTAGATATAATCTGATTGGTTGCTATAGGTAACATCACCAGTTGGTAAAATCTCCCACCTTAGTAAATTGACCCCCTTGTTTCTGTTTCTTGTCTTTGTCTGTTTGTTCCAGTGTCAGGTTTATTAATGTATACCTTGTTTTAGAAAACAGGGACTGGTAATAGCACTTTCTTTGATAGGCGAGAGACGGATACGTCTACTGCCGAGGGCTCTCCCCAGTGTTTCCTGCCTTCTGGAGCAAATGGGAAAGTGTGCAGAAACCGATTTGTCACCTGGTATTTTTTATCAGAATTTTTCCAGGTTACCTTAAACATGTCATCTAGTTCCTTAGAATCAGGGAAAGTGACACTAATTTATTTTTTCTAACTTACTAGAGGATGCTGGGGACTCCATAAGGACCATGGGGAATAGACGAGCTTCGCAGGAGACATGGGCACTTTAAGAAAGAATTTAGTTCTGGGTGTGCACTGGCTCCTCCCTCTATGCCCCTCCTCCAGACCTCAGTTTATTACAGTGCCCAGTGGAGCTGGGTGCTTTTCAGTGAGCTCTCCTGAGTTTCCTGTCAAAGTATTTTGTTAGGTTTTTAATTTTCAGGGAGCACTGCTGGCAACAGACTCCCTGCATCGAGGGACTGAGGGGAGAGAAGCAGCCCTGCTCTCTGAGTGCAGGTCCTGCTTTTTAGGCTACTGGACACCATTAGCTCCAGAGGGATCGGTACGCAGGATCTTACCTAGCCGTCCGTCCCAGAGCCGCGCCGCCGTCCCCCTCGCAGAGCCGGAAGATAGAAGCCGGGTGAGTATTGAGGAAAAGAATCGTCAGAGGCGGAATAAGACTCCTTGATCTTCATGAGAGGTAACGCACAGCACTGCAGCTGTGCGCCATTGCCCCCATACACCACACACACTTCGGTCACTGTAAGGGTGCTGGGCGCAGGGGGGGGGCGCCCTGGGCAGCAATATTAACCTTGTGTGGCATAAAATGAACATATATACAGCTGGGCACTGTATATATGTATGATCCCCCGCCAAGTTTACAATTTTAGCGGGACAGAAGCCCGCCGCCGAGGGGGCGGGGCTTCTCCCTCAGCACTCATCAGCGCCATTTTTTCTCCACAGCATCGCTGAGAGGAAGCTCCCCGGACTCTCCCCTGCTTACATGGTAGACAAGTGGGTTCAAAAGAGAGGGGGGGGCACATATTTCGGCGCAATTACATACAGCGCTACTGGGTAAACATTAAATTACTTTGTGATTCCTGGGTTATATAGCGCTGGGGTGTGTGCTGGCATACTCTCTCTCTGTCTCTCCAAAGGGCCTTGTGGGGGAACTATCTCCAGAAAGAGCATTCCCTGTGTGTGTGTGGTGTGTCGGTACGCGTGTGTCGACATGTCTGAGGGAGAAGGCTATATTAGAGAGGTGCGGGAGCAAATGAATGTGGTGTGTCCGCCGACAGCGCCGACACCTGACTGGATGGATATGTGGAATGTTTTAAATGCAAGTGTAAACTCATTGCACACAAGATTACACAAAGCTGAAGCTTTGGGACAGTCAGGGTCTCAGCCCATGTCTGATCCTATGTCGCAGGGACCGGCGGAGTCCCAAAAGCGCCCACTATCCCAAATAGTTGACACAGATACCGACACAGATTCTGACTCCAGTGTCGATTACGATGATGCAAAGTTACAGCCAAAATTGGCTAAAACCATTAGATATATGATTATGGCAATAAAAGATGTTTTGCACATCACTGAGGAAACCCCTGTCCCTGACACGAGGGTGCATATGTATAAGGGAAAGAAACCTGAGGTAACCCTTCCCCCCTCACACGAGCTGAATGAGTTATGTGAAAAGGCTTGGGAATCTCCAGATAAAAGACTGCAGATTTCCAAAAGAATTCTTATGGCGTATCCTTTCCCGCCAATGGACAGATTACGCTGGGAATCCTCCCCTAGGGTGGACAAAGCATTAACACGTTTATCCGAGAAGGTAGCCCTGCCGTCCCAGGATACGGCCACCCTAAAAGATGCTGCTGATCGCAAACAGGAGGTTACCCTAAAGTCCTTTTATACACATTCGGGTACCTTACTAAGACCGGCAATTGCGTCGGCCTGGGTTTGTAGCGCTGTAGCAGCATGGACGGATACCTTATCAGAGGAGCTTGATACCCTAGATAAGGATACTATTTTATTGACCCTAGGACATATAAAAGATGCTGTCCTCTATATGAGAGATGCTCAAAGAGACATTAGTCTTCTGGGTTCTAGAATAAACGCTATGTCGATTTCTGCCAGAAGAGTCCTATGGACACGGCAATGGACAGGTGATGCCGACTCAAAGAGGCATATGGAGGTTTTACCTTACAGGGGTGAGGAATTGTTTGGGGAAGGTATCTCGGACCTTGTCTCCACAGCTACAGCTGGAAAGTCAATTTTTTTGCCTTAAATTCCCTCACAGCCTAAGAGAGCACCACATTATCAAAGGCAGTCCTTTCGATCGCAGAAAAACAAGAAAGTCCGAGGTGTCTCCTTTCTTGCCAGAGGTAGGGGCAGAGGGAGGAAGCTGCACAACACAGCTAGTTCCCAGGAACAGAAGTCCTCCCCAGCCTCTACAAAATCCACCGCATGACGCTGGGGCTCCACTGGTGGAGTCCGCCCCAGTTGGGGCACGTCTTCTGGGTTTCAGCCACATCTGGGTTCACTCCCACGTGGATCCCTGGGCAATAGAAATTGTTTCTCAGGGTTACAACTGGAATTCAAGGACGTGCCCCCTCGCCGATTCTTCAAATCGGCCCTACCAACTTCTCCCCAGGAAAGGGAGATAGTATTACAGGCAATACAAAAATTGTATCGTCAACAGGTGGTGGTCACGGTTCCCCTCCTTCAACAAGAAAGGGGATATTACTCGACCCTGTTTGCAGTCCCGAAACCGGATGGTTCGGTCAGACCCATATTAAATTTAAAATCCCTGAATCAATACTTGAAAAGGTTCAAGTTCAAGATGGAATCGCTCAGAGTGGTCATCGCAAGCCTGGAAGGGGGGGGATTTTATGGTGTCTCTGGACATAAAGGATGCATACCTTCATGTCCCCATTTATCCACCTCATCAGGCCTGCCTCAGATTTGCGGTACAGGATTGTCATTACCAATTTCAGACGTTGCCGTTTGGTCTCTCCACGGCCCCGAGGGTTTTCACCCTCCTGCGGAAGCAAGGTGTCACAAGGTGTCACTATTATCACGTACTTGGACAATCTCCTCATAAAAGCGAGATCAATAGAGCAGTTGCTGAACAGCGTATCACTTTCACTGGAAGTGTTACAGCAACACGGATGGATTTTCAATATTCCAAAGTCGCAGTTGGATCCTACGACTCGTCTGCCTTTCTTGGGCATGATTCTGGACACGGACCAGAAGAGGGTTTATCTCCCAATAGAGGAGGCCCAGGAACTCATGGTCAGGAACCTGTTGAAACCAAAACAGGTGTCAGTGCATCACTGCACTCAAGTCCTGGGAAAGATGGTGGCATCATACAAGGCCATTCCCTTCGGCAGGTTCCATGCGAGGGCTTTCCAATGGGACCTACTGGGCAAGTGGTCCGGTTCACATCTACAGATGCATCGGTTGATCACCCTGTCCCGAAGGGCCAGGGTGTCACTCCTGTGCTGGCTGCAGAGTGCTCACCTTCTCGAGGGCCGCAGATTCGGCATTCAGGACTGGATCCTGGTGACCACGGACGCAAGCCTCCGAGGTTGGGGAGTAGTCACACAGGGAAGAAATTTCCAAGGTCTTTGGTCAAGTCAAGAGACTTGTCTTCACATCAACATCCTGGAGCTAAGGGCCATATAAAACGCCCTGCGTCAAGTGAAGGTATTTCTTTGCGACCAACCGGTTCTGATAAAGTCAGACAACATCACCGCAGTGGCGCATGTAAGCCGCCAAGGCGGCACGAGGAGCAGAGTGGCGATGGCGGAAGCCACCAGAATTCTTTGCTGGGTGGAGAATCATGTAAGCGCACTGTCAGCAGTGTTCATTCTGGGAGTGGACAACTGGGAAGCAGACTTCCTCAGCAGACACGACCTACACCCGGGAGAGTGGGGACTTCATCAGGAAGTCTTCGCACAGATTGCAAGTCGGTGGGGACTGCCACAGGTAGACATGATGGCGTCTCGCCTCAACAAAAAGCAACAGAGGTATTGCGCCGGGTCAAGAGACCCTCAGGCAGTAGCGGTAGACGCCCTAGTGACACCGTGGGTGTTCCGGTCAGTCTATGTATTTCCTCCTCTTCCCCTCATACCCAAGGTGTTGGGGATAATAAGAAGAAAAGGAGTGAGAACAATCCTCATTGTTCCAGATTGGCCACGACGGACCTGGTATCCAGATCTGCAGGAAATGCTCACAGAAGATCCGTGGCCTCTTCCTCTAAGACAGGACCTGTTGCAACAGGGGCCCTGTCTGTTCCAAGACTTACTGCGGCTGCGTTTGACAGCATGGCGGTTGAACGCTGGATCCTAGCAGAAAAAGGCATTCCGGTTGAGGTTATTCCTACGCTGATAAAGGCTAGGAAGGAAGTAACAGCAAAACATTATCACCGTATATGGCAAAAATATGTTTCTTGGTGTGAGACCAGGAATGCTCCTACGGAAGAATTCCATCTGGGCCGTTTCCTTCACTTCCTACAAACTGGAGTGAATTTGGGCCTTAAATTAGGCTCCATTAAGGTCCAGATTTCGGCCCTATCCATTTTCTTTCAAAAAGAATTGGCTTCTCTCCCAGAAGTTCAGACTTTTGTAAAGGGAGTGCTGCATATTCAGCCTCCTTTTGTACCTCCTTTGGCACCTTGGGACCTTAACATAGTGTTAAGTTTCCTAAAGTCAAGTGGTTTGAACCACTTAAAACGGTAGAGTTGAAATATCTCACGTGGAAGGTGGTCATGTTATTAGCTCTAGCTTCGGCTAGGCGAGTGTCAGAATTAGCAGCTTATCTGGTTTTCCACAATTTCTGCCAAGGGTGGTATCATCTTTTCATATGAACCAACCTATTGTGGTGTCTGTGGCTACACGTGACTTGGAGGTTTCCGAGTCCCTTGATGTGGTCAGGGCTTTGAAAATGAGAAGAAGCACTGTTTGTCCTGTATGCAGCCAACAAGCTTGGTGCCCCTGTTTCAAAGAAGACTATTGCTCGCTGGATCTGTAACACAATCAGCAGGCGCATTCTACGGCAGGATTGCCGTTACCTAAATCGGTCAGGGCCCATTCCACTAGGAAAGTGGGCTCTTCTTGGGCGGCTGTCCGAGGGGTCTCGGCACTACAGCTGTGTCGAGCTGCTACTTGGTCGGGTTCAAACACCTTTGCAAAATTCTGTAAGTTTGATACCCTGGCTGAGGAGGACCTTGTGTTTGCTCAATCGGTGCTGCAGAGTCATCCGCACTCTCCCGCCCGTTTGGGAGCTTTGGTATAATCCCCATGGTCCTTACAGAGTCCCCAGCATCCTCTAGGACGTTAGAGAAAATAAGATTTTAAACCTACCGGTAAATCTTTTTCTCGTAGTCTGTAGAGGATGCTGGGCGCCCGTCCCAAGTGCGGACTACTTCTGCAATACTTGTATATAGTTATTGCTTCAATAAGGGTTATGTTATAGTTGCATCGGTCCTGAACTGATGCTATGTTGTTTTTCATACTGTTAACTGGATTGTTGTCACAAGTTATACGGTGTGATTGGTGTGGCCGGTATGAATCTTGCCCTTGATTAACAAAATCCTTTCCTCGTACTGTCCGTCTCCTCTGGGCACAGTTTCTCTAACTGAGGTCTGGAGGAGGGGCACTTTCTTAAAGTGCCCATGTCTCCTGCAGAACCCATCTATTCCCCATAAAAAAGATTTAACGGTATGTTTAAAATCTTATTTTTCTGTGCTAAGAAAAATGACTGCTGTACGGCAGCGTCTTCCAAAGGGACTTTTATCACATCCCTGATAGCAAGTATAAGGGGCTCAGTACCCTGTGCAGAAGGTGAGTCCTCTGTAATAGGATCCCATTCCTCCCCCTCCTGCACCTCGTCCTCAGATTCTGAGAGTAAATCAGGCAGCCCACGCTTATGTGGCCCTGAACTAGGGAGGGGGGGCTGTTTATCATCTGGCCTTGCAGCTAGGTCTGCTACAGCCTGCTGCCGTTGTTGTGTCTTTTGATTTTTAGCAGTGAGCTGGGATGACATGTCCGCCATCATGGTTTTTATGGCACTGAACCAGGATGGCTCCTGACCCTCCCCCCCAGTCTAACTAACTTGGGAGGATTGGCTGCATTGTTCACGAGAGGAACCAGCCGCAGAGGGAGAGAATCTGGTGTGACATACACTGCATAATTAGTGTTTTACCATGTTTACAGTAGACAAACACACACAAGTATATTGAATAGCAAGCCTGTCCAGATTGGTATGTGAGGAAACACAGAGAGAGGAACAGCACACCCAGGCCCAGCAGACTCCGTGAGACTGCAGGTTGTCTGTATCACGGTGTAACACCGGAGTCTTGTCCTTGTCAGGACACTATAGTGTGTATAATAGCGTCTCTCCCCTTATTTACACCCCTGTACCAGTTTCCTGTGTATCCTGGGTGTCTGCAGGAGCTGTGTGTACTTGCTGCTGCAGCTGTAAGCAGAGGAAAGAGCCAAAACGCAGCTGGTCCCGCTCTAAGGAAGCTCCGCCCCCTGTAATGGCGCCGGAGCTATACATTTATTTATACTGACAAATGTCTCCTAACAGGTGTAAAATGTAACATGAATGCCTGTTTCCACCACCTCTGGCCAGTGTACACAAGAGGCTATAGCGGATCCCTCCGTAGAGCGTCCGTATGCCTCCCCTGTAATCGTGCCGCACCAAGAGCCGGGGGACCCCCTTGTGGGTCCCCTGGTTTGTACTCACCATTCTTCTCACCTCCTGGCATTGTGAGGGGTGTGTGGCGTGCTGCGATTGCGTTTGGTAAGGCGCAATGGCCTGCGGTACCAACAACCTCTCAGGACGGTGGTCATGCAGCGGGGAAGCGGCTCTGACTCCAGAAGAGACCGGTAACCCCCCCTCCCCCAACTCCCTCAGTGCTGGTATACTGTTTCCCAAACAGCATACCAACAACAACGTTTAAAAATAAGAATTTACTCACCGGTAATTCTATTTCTCGTAGTCCATAGTGGATGCTGGGAACTCCATAAGGACCATAGGGAATAGCGGGCTCCGCAGGAGACTGGGTACTCTAAAAGAAAGATTAGGTACTATCTGGTGTGCACTGACTCCTCCCTCTATGTCCCTCCTCCAGACCTCAGTTAAGGAAACTGTGCCCGGAAGAGCTGACATTACAAGGAAAGGATTTTGGAATCCAGGGTAAGACTCATAACAGCCACACCAATCACACCGTACAACTTGTGATAACTATACCCAGTTAACAGTATGAACAACAACTGAGCCTCACAAAACAGATGGCTCATAACAATAACCCTTATTTTTGCAATAACTATATACACGTATTGCCGAGAGTCCGCACTTGGGACGGGCGCCCAGCATCCACTATGGACTACGAGAAATAGAATTACCGGTGAGTAAATTCTTATTTTCTCTGACGTCGTAGTGGATGCTGGGTACTCCGTAAGGACCATGGGGATTATACCAAAGCCTCCAAATGGGCAGGATAGTGCGGAAGACTCTGCAGCACCGAATGGGCAAACACAAGGTCCTCCTCAGCCAGGGTATCAAACTTGTAGAATTTTGCAAACGTGTTTGAACCCGACCAAGTAGCTGCTCGGCAAAGTTGTAATGCCGAGACCCCTCGGGCAGCCGCCCAAGAAGAGCCCACTTTCCTCGTGGAATGGGCTTTTACGGATTCTGGATGCGGCAACCCAGCCACAGAATGAGCCTGCTGAATCGTGCTACAGATCCAGCTAGCAATAGTCTGCTTTGAAGCAGGAGCACCCACCTTGTTGGGTGCATGCAGGATAAACAGCGAGTCAGTTTTCCTGACTCCAGCCGTCCTGGCTACATAGATTTTCAAAGCCCTGACTACATCAAGTAACTTGGAGTCCTCCAAGTCCCGAGTAGCCGCAGGCACCACAATAGGTTGGTTCAAATGAAACGCTGATACCACCTTTGGGAGAAATTGGGGACGAGTCCTCAATTCTGCCCTGTCCATATGGAAGATCAGATATGGGCTTTTACATGACAAAGCCGCCAATTCTGACACATGCCTAGCTGAAGCTAAGGCCAACAGCATGACCACCTTCCACGTGAGATACTTTAGCTCCACGGTCTTAAGTGGCTCAAACCAGTGTGATTTCAGGAAATCCAACACAACGTTAAGATCCCAAGGTGCCACTGGAGGCACAAAAGGGGTCTGAATATGCAGCACTCCCTTAACAAACGTCTGAACTTCAGGCAGTGAAGCCAGTTCTTTTTGAAAGAAAATAGACAGGGCCGAAATCTGGACCTTTATGGACCCCAATTTTTGGCCCATAGTCACCCCTGACTGTAGGAAGTGCAAAAATCGACCCAGCTGGAATTCCTCTGTTGGGGCCTTCCTGGCCTCACACCAAGCAACATATTTCCGCCATATGCGGTGATAATGCTTTGCTGTCACATCCTTCCTAGCTTGTATCAGCGTAGGAATCACTTAATCTGGAATGCCCTTTTCCGTTAGGATCCGGCGTTCAATAGCCATGCCGTCAAACGCAGCCACGGTAAGTCTTGGAACAGACAGGGCCCCTGCTGCAACAGGTCCTGTCTGAGAGGCAGAGGCCACGGGTCCTCTGAGATCATTTCTTGCAGTTCTGGGTACCAAGTTCTTCTTGGCCAATCCGGAATGATGAGTATAGTTCTTACTCCTCTTTCTTACTATCCTCAGTACCTTGGGTATGAGAGGCAGAGGAGGAAACACATAAACCGACTGGTACACCCATGGTGTCACTAGTGCGTCCACAGCTATCGCCTGAGGGTTCCTTGACCTGGCGCAATATTTTTTTAGCTTTTTGTTGAGGCGGGACGCCATCATGTCCACCTGTGGCAGTTCCCAACGATTTACAATCTGTGTGAAGACTTCTTGATGAAGTCCCCACTCTCCCGGGTGGAGGTCGTGCCTGCTAAGGAGGTCTGCTTCCCAGTTGTCCACTCCCGGAATGAACACTGCTGACAGTGCTAGCACATGATTCTCCGCCCATCGAAGAATCATTGTGGCTTCTGCCATTGCCATCCTGCTTCTTGTGCCGCCCTGGCGGTTTACATGGGCGACCGTCGTGATGTTGTCTGACTGAATCAGTACTGGTTGGTTTTGAAGCAGGGGCTCTGCTTGATTCAGGGCGTTGTGAATGACCCTTAGTTCCAGTATATTTATGTGTAGTGAAGTCTCCAGACTTGATCACTGTCCTTGGAAGTTTCTTCCCTGAGTGACTGCCCCCCATCCTCGGAAACTTGCATCCGTGGTCACCAGGACCCAGTCCTGTATGCCGAACCTGCGGCCCTCGAGAAGATGAGCTCTCTGCAGCCACCACAGCAGAGACACCCTGGCCCTTGGGGACAGGGTGATCAACCGATGCATCTGAAGATGCGATCCGGACCAATTGTCCAACAGATCCCACTGAAAGATCCTTGCATGGAACCTGCCGAAGGAAATTGCTTCGTAAGAAGCCACCATCTTTCCCAGGACTCGCGTGCAGTGATGCACCGACACCTGTTTTGGTTTCAGGAGGTCCCTGACCAGAGATGACAATTCCTGGGCCTTCTCCACCGGGAGAAACACCTTCTTCTGTTCTGTGTCCAGAATCATGCCCAGGAAAAGCAGACACGTTGTAGGAATCAGCTGCGACTTTGGGATATTCAGAATCCAGCCGTGCTGTTGCAACACTTCCTGAGAGAGTGCTACGCTGACCAACAACTGCTCTTTGGACCTCGCCTTTACTAGGAGATCGTCCAAGTACGGGATAATTATAACTCCCTTCTTCCGAAGGAGTATCATCATTTCGGCCATTACCTTGGTAAATATTCTCGGTGCAGTGGAGAGACCAAACGGCAACGTCTGGATTTGGTAATGACAGTCCTGTACCACAAACCTTAGGTACTCCTCGTGAGGTGGGTAAATGGGGACATGCAAGTAAGCATCCTTGATGTCCAGCGACACCATAAAATCCCCCTCTTCCAGGCTTGCAATAACCGCCCTGAGCGATTCCATTTTGAACTTGAACTTCTTTATATAAGTGTTCAAGGATTTTAAATTCAGAATGGGTCTCACCGAACCGTCCGGTTTCGGTACCACAAACATTGTGGAATAGTAACCCCTTCCCATTGAAGGAGGGGGACCTTGATTATCACCTGCTGGAGGTACAGCTTGTGAATTGCCGACAGTACTACCTCCCTTTCCCTGGGAGCAGCTGGCAAGGCAGATTTGAGGTAACGGCGAGGGGGAGTCTTATCCCTGAGATACAATTTGTATAACCCAGAGATCCACCTGTGAGCGAACCCACTGGTTGCTGAAGTTTTGGAGACGCGCCCGCACCGCACCTGGCTCCGCCTGTGGAGCCCCAACGTCATGCGGTGGATTTAGTGGAAGCGGGGGAGGATTTTTGTTCCTGGGAACTGGCTGCCTGGTGCAGCTTTTTTCCTCTACCCCTGCTTCTGGCCAGAAAGGATGCGCCTCTGACCCGCTTGCCTTTCTGAGGCCGAAATGACTGCATTTGATAATACGGTGCTTTCTTAGGCTGTGAGGGACCCTGAGGTAAAAAAGTCGACTTCCCTGTTGCTGTGGATACGAGGTCCGAGAAAACATCCCCAAACAATTCCTCACCCGTATAAGGTAAAACCTCTATGTGTTTTTTAGAATCAGCATCACCTGTCCACTGCAGAGTCCATAATACTCTCCTGGCAGAAATGGACATTGCATTAATTCTAGATGCCAGCAGGCAAATGTCCCTCTGGGCATCCCGCATATATAAGACGACGTCTTTTATATGTTCTATGGTTAGCAAAATAGTATCCTTGTCGAGGGTATCAATGTTGTCTGACAGGGTATCAGTTCATGCTGCTGCAGCACTAAACATCCAGGCTGAAGCAATAGCAGGTCTTAGTAGAGTACCAGAGTGTGTATACACAGACTTCAGGATAGCTTCCTGCTTTCTATCCGCAGGCTCTTTAGGGCGGCCGTATCCTGAGACGGCAGTGCCACCCTTTTAGATAAGTGTGTGAGCGCCTTGTCCACCCTAGGGGATGTTTCCCAACATAACCTGTCCGTTGGCGGGAAAGGGTACGCCATCAGTAACCTCTTAGAAATCACTAGTTTCTTATCAGGGGAACTCCACGCTTCTTCACACAATTCATTTAATTCATCAGATGGGGGAAAAGTCACTGGCTGCTTTTTCTCCCCAAACATAATACCCCTCTTGGTGGTAACCGGGTTAATGTCAGAAATGTGCAATATATCTTTCATTGCAGTAATCATGCATCGGATGGCCTTTGTAGACTGTACATTTGTCTCATCCTCATCTACACTGGAGTCAGACTCTGTGTCGACATCTGTGTCTACCATATGAGCTAGCGGGCGTTTATGAGCCCCTGACGGCTTCTGAGTCGCATGGGCAGGCGCGGGCTGAGACTCCGGCTGTCCCAAGGCTGCTGCGTCATCGAACCTTTTATGTAAGGAGTTGACACTGTCGGTTAAGCCCTTCCACATATCCAACCAATCAGGTGTCGGCCCCGTTGGGGGCGACACCACACTTATCTGCCCCTGCTCCGCCTCCACTTAAACCTCCTCATCAAACATGTCGACACAGCCGTACCGACACACCGCACACACACACAGGGAATGCTCAGACTGAGGACAGGACCTCACAAAGTCCTTTGGGGAGACAGAGAGAGAGTATGCCAGCACACACCACAGCGCTATACAACACAGGGATTTACACTATAAAAAGTGATTTACCCAATAGCTGCTTAAATATCTTATTTGCGCCTAAATTTATGTGCCCCCCCTCTCTTTTTTACCCTTCTTGTATCAGGATACTGCAGGGTAGAGCCTGGGGAGCTGCTTCCAGCGGAGCTGTGAAGGGAAAATGGCGCTGGTGTGCTGAGGAAGAAAGCCCCGCCCCCTCAGCGGTGGGCTTCTGTCCCGCGTTTTATGTACTTAATGGCGGGGTTTTTTACACATATACAGTTGTCAGAAGGTATTATAATTGCTGCCCGATCGAGGTCGGGCCCTGTGTTCGATCCCTCTGGAGCTAATGGTGTCCAGTAGCCTAGAAGCACAAGCTAGCTGCAAGCAGGTAGGTTTGCTTCTCTCCCCTCAGTCCCTCGTACCAGTGAGTCTGTTGCCAGCAGATCTCACTGGAAATAAAAAACCTAACAAATACTTTCTTTTCTAGCAAGCTCAGGAGAGCCCACTAGGAGCACCCAGCTCAGGCCGGCACAGATTCTAACTGAGGTCTGGAGGAGGGGCATAGAGGGAGGAGCCAGTGCACACCAGATAGTACCTAATCTTTCTTTAGAGTGCCCAGTCTCCTGCGGAGCCCGTCTATTCCCCATGGTCCTTACGGAGTTCCCAGCATCCACTAGGACGTAAGAGAAATAAACAGAAGAAAATCCTCTGGAGCTCCAGAGTGGCATCCTCACCTGAGGGCACATTTTTCTAAACTGGCTGCGGGTGGGGGCATAGAGGGGAGGAGCCAGCACACTCAGTGGAAAATATTTAAAGTGCACCGGCTCCTTTGGACTCCATCTATACCCCATTGCAATAAGTCCCCAATATCCGTTATAGATGTTAGATAAAAAATAAATAAAGAGTGCTTTATATATAGACCGGCGTGTGCTAATAGAGACACTCTAAGGGCATGTAATACCATAGGCTGAGGTACTGCTAGCACACAGTATGGCTGATGGTGACACACAGTGACATGATGTGAGGAGGAGAGCAGGAGTATAATAGGGGCTGATGTCTCCTGATGTATGAGATACACCAGAGAGTGTGGGGAGGAGACTGGTCAGATCTCTGGGCTGGTAACACACAGTGACATGATGTGAGGGGGAGAGCAGGAGTAAAATAAGGGCTGATGTCTCCTGATGTATGAGATACACCAGAGAGTGTGAGGAGGAGACTGGTCAGATCTCTGGGCTAGTAACACAGTGACATGATGTGAAGGGGAGAGCAGGAGTATAATAAGGGCTGATGTCTCCTGATGTATGAGATACACCAGAGAGTGTGGGAGGAGACTGGTCAGATCTCTATGCTGGTAACACAGTGACATGATGTGAGGGGGAGAGCAGGAGTATAATAGGGGCTGATGTCTCCTGATGTATGAGATACACCGGAGAGAGTGGGGAGGAGACTGGTCAGATCTCTGGGCTGGTAACACGCAGTGACATGATGTGAGGGGGGAGCAGGAGTATAATAGGGGCTGATAGCTCCTGATGTATGAGATACACCAGAGAGTGTGGGGAAGAGACTGGTCAGATCTCTATGCTGGTAACACAGTGACATGATGTGAAGGGGAGAGCAGGAGTATAATAAGGGCTGATGTCTCCTGATGTATGAGATACACCAGAGAGTGTGGGAGGAGACTGGTCAGATCTCTATGCTGGTAACACAGTGACATGATGTGAAGGGGAGAGCAGGAGTATAATAAGGGCTGATGTCTCCTGATGTATGAGATACACCAGAGAGTGTGGGGAGGAGACTGGTCAGATCTCTGGGCTGGTAACACGCAGTGACATGATGTGAGGGGGGAGCAGGAGTATAATAGGGGCTGATAGCTCCTGATGTATGAGATACACCAGAGAGTGTGGGGAAGAGACTGGTCAGATCTCTATGCTGGTAACACAGTGACATGATGTGAGGGGGAGAGCAGGAGTATAATAGGGGCTGATGTCTCCTGATGTATGAGATACACCGGAGAGAGTGGGGAGGAGACTGGTCAGATCTCTGGGCTGATAACACACAGTGACACGATGTGAGGAGGAGAGCAGGAGTATAATAGGGGCTGATGGCTCCTGATGTATGATAAACACCAGAGAGTGTGGGGAGGAGACTGGTCAGATCTCTGGGCTAGTAGCACACAGTGACACGATGTGAGGGGGAGAGCAGGAGTATAATAGGGGCTGATGTCTCCTGATGTATGAGATACACCGGAGAGAGTGGGGAGGAGACTGGTCAGATCTCTGGGCTGATAACACACAGTGACATGATGTGAAGGGGAGAGCAGGAGTATAATAAGGGCTGATGTCTCCTGATGTATGAGATACACCAGAGAGTGTGGGGAGGAGACTGGTCAGATCTCTGGGCTGGTAACAGGCAGTGACATGATGTGAGGGGGGAGCAGGAGTATAATAGGGGCTGATAGCTCCTGATGTATGAGATACACCAGAGAGTGTGGGGAAGAGACTGGTCAGATCTCTGGGCTGGTAACACACAGTGACACGATGTGAGGGGGAGAGCAGGAGTATAATAGGGGCTGATGGCTCCTGATGTATGAGATACACCAGAGAGTGTGGGGAGGAGACTGGTCAGATCTCTGGGCTGGTAACACACAGTGACATGATGTGAAGGGGAGAGCAGGAGTATAATAAGGGCTGATGTCTCCTGATGTATGAGATACACCAGAGAGTGTGGGAGGAGACTGGTCAGAATTCTATGCTGGTAACACAGTGACATGATGTGAGGGGGAGAGCAGGAGTATAATAGGGGCTGATGGCTCCTGATGTATGATACACACCAGAGAGTGTGGGGAGGAGACTGGTCAGATCTCTGGGCTGGTAACACACAGTGACATGATGTGAGGGGGAGAGCAGGAGTAAAATAAGGGCTGATGTCTCCTGATGTATGAGATACACCAGAGAGTGTGAGGAGGAGACTGGTCAGATCTCTGGGCTAGTAACACAGTGACATGATGTGAAGGGGAGAGCAGGAGTATAATAAGGGCTGATGTCTCCTGATGTATGAGATACACCAGAGAGTGTGGGAGGAGACTGGTCAGATCTCTATGCTGGTAACACAGTGACATGATGTGAGGGGGAGAGCAGGAGTATAATAGGGGCTGATGTCTCCTGATGTATGAGATACACCGGAGAGAGTGGGGAGGAGACTGGTCAGATCTCTGGGCTGATAACACACAGTGACACGATGTGAGGAGGAGAGCAGGAGTATAATAGGGGCTGATGGCTCCTGATGTATGATAAACACCAGAGAGTGTGGGGAGGAGACTGGTCAGATCTCTGGGCTGGTAACACACAGTGACATGATGTGAGGGGGAGAGCAGGAGTATAATAGGGGCTGAGGTCCCCTGATGTATGAGATACACCAGAGAGTGTGAGGAGGAGACTGGTCAGATCTCTGGGCTAGTAACACAGTGACATGATGTGAAGGGGAGAGCAGGAGTATAATAAGGGCTGATGTCTCCTGATGTATGAGATACACCAGAGAGTGTGGGGAGGAGACTGGTCAGATCTCTGGGCTGGTAACACACAGTGACATGATGTGAGGGGGAGAGCAGGAGTATAATAAGGCCTGATGTCTCCTGATGTATGAGATACACCAGAGAGTGTGGGAGGAGACTGGTCAGATCTCTATGCTGGTAACACAGTGACATGATGTGAGGGGGAGAGCAGGAGTATAATAGGGGCTGATGGCTCCTGATGTATGATACACACCAGAGAGTGTGGGGAGGAGACTGGTCAGATCTCTGGGCTGGTAACACACAGTGACATGATGTGAGGGGGAGAGCAGGAGTATAATAGGTGCTGATGGCTCCTGATATATGAGATACACCAGAGAGTATGGGGAGGAGACTGGTCAGATCTCTGGGCTGGTAACACACAGTGACATGATGTGAGGAGGAGAGCAGGAGTATAATAGGGGCTGATGTCTCCTGATGTATGAGATACACCAGAGAGTGTGGGGAGGAGACTGGTCAGATCTCTGGGCTGGTAACACACCGTGACATGATGTGAGGGGGAGAGCAGGAGTATAATAGGGGCTGATGGCTCCGGATGTATGAGATACACCAGAGAGTGTGGGGAGGAGACTGGTCAGATCTCTGGCCTGGTAACACACAGTGACATGATGTGAGGGGGAGAGCAGGAGTATAATAGGGTCTGATGCCTCCTGACTCCTCCACTGGGAAAATACATTCTACCTTAGTTTGTACTGACAGAGGAGGGTGTAGGATAAGAGATTGCTGTAGTTACTGAGGAAGGAGAATATGTGACTCTTTTCTGTAATATGTGATTATTACTCACTTGTGCTGATATCTGTAGGGATCTCCTCCTCCTTACACTGCTGATCACCCCTCACATACGTCTCTTCTTCTCCCTCTATATCTTCTGCCTTTATATCAGTCACATACGTATCTTCTTCTTCCTCCTCTGTATCTTTTGCCTTTATATCAGTCACATACGTCTCTTCTTCTCCCTCTATATCTTCTGCCTTTATATCAGTCACACACGTCTCTTCTTCTCCCTCTATATCTTCTACCTTTATATCAGTCACATACGTCTCTTCTTCTCTCTCTATATCTTCTGCTTTTATATCAGTCACATATGTCTCTTCTTCTACCTCTATATCTTCTGCCTTTATATCAGACACATATGTCTCTTCTTCTACCTCTATATCTTCTACCTTTATATCAGACACATATGTCTCTTCTTCTCCTTCTAGATCTTCTGCCTTTATATCAGTCACATACGTCTCTTCTTCTTCCTCTATATCTTCTGCCTTTATAACAGTCACATACTTCTCTTCTTCTTCCTCTATATCTTCTGTTTTAATATCAGACACATATGTCTCTTCTTCTCCCTCTAGATCTTCTGCCTTTATATCAGTCACATACGTCTCTTCTTCTCCCTCCATATCTTCTGCCTTTATATCAGTCACATACGTCTCTTGTTCTACCTCTATATCTTCTGCCTTTATATCAGACACATATGTCTCTTCTTCTCCCTCTAGATCTTCTGCCTTTATATCAGTCACATAAGTCTCTTCTTCTTCCTCTGTATCTTCTACCTTTATATCAGTCACATACGTCTCTTCTTCTCTCTCTATATCTTCTGCTTTTATATCAGTCACATACGTCTCTTCTTCTACCTCTATATCTTCTGCCTTTATATCAGACACATATGTCTCTTCTTCTCCCTCTAGATCTTCTGCCTTTATATCAGTCACATACGTCTCTTCTTCTTCCTCTATATCTTCTGCCTTTATAACAGTCACATACTTCTCTTCTTCTTCCTCTATATCTTCTGTTTTAATATCAGACAGACGTTCTACCTAAAAAAAAGCAAAAAAAACAAGATTTTACTGTTGTTAAATCTTTCTGCGAGGTACACTGGGTTCCACAGGGAATAACATCGGGGCGTAGAGTAGGATCTTGATCCGAGCCACCAACAGGCTAAAAGCTTTGACTGTTCCCAGAATGCATAGCGCCGCCTCCTCTATAACCCCGCCTCCGTGCACAGGAGTTCAGTTTTTGTTAACCAGTCCAATGCAGTAGCAGGTAAAAGAGATGACAATCATTAGTAGCCACATACACCACATTTTCACATTCATACCAACCCAAAGAAGCCAAGTGCGTCAGGGTGGGCACCCTGTAGAACCCAGTGTACTTTGCAGAAAGATTTAACAACTGTAAGTTCTTACCATAAATCTCGTTTTCTGCTGCGGGGTACACTGGATTCCACCGGGAGTAACATCGGGGATGTCCTAAAGCAGTTCCTCATGGGAGGGGATGCACTGTAGTGGGCACAAGAACCCGACATCCAAAGGAAGCATCCAGGGAGGCGGAAGTATCAAAGGCATATAACCTTATGAACGAGTTCACTGAGGACCAAGTAGCCACCTTGCACAATTGTTCAAGTGTCGCACCACGGCGGGCCGCCCAAGAAGGTCCAACAGGCCGAGTAGAATGGGCGATAGTCGCAGGAGCTGGACGACCAGCCTGTACATAAGCATTTGCAATCACCATTCTAATCCATCTGGCCAAGGTCCGCTTGTGAGCAGGACAGCCACATTTGTGAAAACCAAACAGTACAAAGAGAGAATCAGACTTCCGAATGGAGGCATTTCTCTTCACATAGATAGATACCACATCCAAAGACCGCTCTTTGGAAGACAATTCAGGAGAGGCAAAGGCCAGAACCACAATCTCCTGATTAAGGTGGAACGAAGACACCACCTTAGGTAGGTACCCGGGACGTGTTCTAAGAACCGCCCGTTCACGGTGAAAAATCAGATATGGGGACCTACAAGACAAGGCACCCAAATCCGACACCCGTCTAGCAGAGGCAATAGCCAGCAAAAACAATACCTTAAGAGAAAGCCACTAAAGGTCTGCAGATTCAAGAGGCTCAAACGGAGACCCTTCTAACGCCTCCAGAACCACCAAGTCCCAAGGAGCCACAGGCGGAACGTAAGGAGGTTGAATCTGCAACAGACCCTGAGTGAATGTATGATCAGGTAGAGTCGCAATTTTCCTCTGCAACCAAACCGACAAGGCAGAAATATGAACCTTGATGGAGGCCAGACGAAGGCCAAAGTCCAAGCCCTGTTGCAGAAAGGCCAAAAGTTTGGCCGTACTAAATTTGTAAGCATCATGATTGTTAGTGGTGCACCAAGCAAAGTAAGAATTCCAGACCCTATGATAAACCAGAGCAGAAGCCGGTTTCCAGGCCATCAACATGGTTTGAATGACCGCCTAAGAAAATCCTTTGGCCTTCGAATGGAAGCTCCAAGTGCCACGCCGTCAAAGCTAACCGGGCCAAATCCTGATATACACAGGGGCCCTGAACGAGCAGATCTGGGCGCTGCGGAAGTAGAAGAGGACGCTCTATCAATAGACCCTGAAGGTCTGAGAACCAATGCCATCTGGACCACGCTGGAGTGATCAGAAGTAGGATTCCTCCTTCTTGCTTGAACTTCCTTATTACTCTGGGCAGGAGTGACAACGGAGGGAACACGTATGGCAGCTGAAAGTTCCATGGAACTGCCAATGCGTCCACGAGTGCTGCTTGAGTATCCCTTGTCCCGAAGACCAGAAAATTGTGATTGTGTCAAGACGCCATCAGGTCCACATCTGGGAGGCACCATTTGTCCACGAGGAGTTGAAATACTTTTGGATGGAGGCTCCACTCTCCGGCGTGTACATCTTGATGACTGAGGAAGTCCGCTTCCCAGTTTAGGACCCCCTGAATGAACATTGCCAATATAGCTGGCAGATGGCGTTCCGCCCACTGAAGAATCATTGATACTTCCCTCATTGCCATGCGGCTTCGAGTGCCACCATGACGATTTATGTACGCCACCGTGGTGGCATTGTCAGACTGTACTTGAATAGGTCAGTTCTGTATCAACTGCTGGGTCAAGTTCAGTGCATTGAACACCGCCTGCAGTTCCAGAATGTTTATCGGGAGGAGAGACTCCTCCTTTGTTCACCGAAGCCGAAGGAAGTGTTGCTCCAACACCACGCCCCAACCTCTCAGACTGGCATCCATCGTCAGAAGGACCCAGTAGGAGATCCAGAAGGGACGACACCTGCTCAATCGATGGTCCTGCAGCCACCAGCTTAGTGACAGACGGACCTCCGGAGTCAAGGAGATCATATGAGACCTGATCCGGTGAGGCAGGCCATCCCACTTGGCAAGTATCAATTTCTGTAGGGGGCGGAAATGGAATTGAGCGTACTCCACCATGTCGAATGCAGACACCATGAGACCTAGCACTTGCATCGCCGAATGTATCGACACTTGCGGACGAGATAGAAAGCATTGAATCCTGTCCTGAAGCTTCAGAACATTCTCCTGAGACAAGAACAACCGCTGGTTGTGAGTGTCCATCAACGCCCCCAGGTGCACCATGCTCTGAGCAGGGACCAGGGAAGATTTCTTCCAGTTGATAAGCCACCTGTGGGCTTGCAGAAACTGTAGCGTCATATCTATGTGGCGTAGGAGAATTTCTGGGGAATTCGCCAGGATCAACAAGTTGACCAGATACGGTAGGATCCTGACCCCTTGACGGCGGAGTACAGCCGTCATTACCACTATGACCTTGGTGAAGACTCGCGGGGCCGTGGTCAAACCAAAAGGTAACGCCCAAAATTGGTAATGGAGGTTGCCAACAGCAAACCTCAGGTACTGCTGATGCGACATTGCGATAGGAATATGCAGGTAAGCATCCTTTATGTCCAGTGAGACCATATAATCCCCGGACTCCAAGGCCAGAACAATAGAGCGGAGAGTTTCCATACAAAACTTGGAGACTCTCACATATTTGTTTAAGGACTTGATGTTGAGAATGGGCCGAGAGGACCCATTCAGTTTCGGGACTAGGAACAACGGTGAATAGTACCCCTTGCCTCTCTGAACCAGAGGCACCTGTCCAGGAGGGACTGTACCACCGAAAGAAGAGTTTTTGCCTTCACCTTATCCGAAGGTACGTCTGTCAGGCAAAATAGATGAGGGGGACGACTTTTGAAGGTATACGGCGTAACCTCGAGTGACGACTTCCTGTATCAAGGCAACGAAAGTGGTCTTCAACCATTCCTGGGTAAACCCTAGAAGTCGGCCCCCCACTCTGGGATCCCCCAGGGGGTGGCCCACCCCGTCATGCAGCTGGCTTGTCAGTTTTGGAAGCAGGCTGACGGGCAGCCCAGGCCCATTAAGGTTCGGGCTTAGTGGGTTTGGAAGTGCGAGCCTGTTTCGAGTATGCCTGACCTTTTGCTTTCCCTGAAGGACGAAAGGAAGTACTCTTAGCCTTCGGTACCAATTGAGCAGTACTAGGTAGACACGCTGTTTTAGCAGAAGCTAAGTCAGCCACTATCTTGTTGAGGTCCCTTAAAAGGGAGCACATCCAGGGTTTTCTTAGAATCCAGATCCACAGACCAGGATCGTAATCAAATAATTCGGTGAGCCAAAATGGACGTAGTAGAAGCCTTGGCCGCCAGAATACCAGCATCAGAAGCCGCCCACTTAATGTAATAAGAAGCTGTGACAACATACAATAGACATTGTCTAGCATTATCAGAAAAGTTGGAAGGCAGCTCCGCATCCACCTCCTGAGCCCACGCTTCAATAGCCTCTCCAGCCCATGTCGCTGCAAGAGTGGGCCGATACACAGTTCCTGCTAGGGCAGGAATGGGGAACCTTTGGCCCTCCAGCTGTTGTTGAACTACACAACCCAGCATGCCTTGCAATAGTTTTAGCATGGCCAAATAGCAAAACTGTAGCAGGGTATGCTGGGATGTGTAGTTCAACAGCAGCTGGAAGGCCGAAGATTCCCCACCTTTGTGCTAGGGTGTAAATCGTCTTTAAACAACCCTCCACACGCTTATCCGTCGGTTCTTTCAGAGACGTTACGGTAGTCACAGGCAGAGCTGAGGATACCAACAGCCGAGCCAGATGCGAATCCACCGGCGGGGGTGTTTCCCAATTCTTACTTAGCTCCGCAGCGAGGAGATAGCGAACCAGCATCTCCTTGTGAGGCGTGAATTTCTTTCCTGGATTTTCACAGGATTCCTGACGTATGTCAACTAAACGGTCAGAATGGGGTAAAACTTGTTTAACGACTTTCTGACGTTTAAATCTGTCCGGTTTCTTAGGGGCAGCGTCAGGCTCTGGGTCATCAGTAATTTGAAGAATGAGCCTGATAGCCTCTAATAAGTCAGGAACATCCACCTGTGTGACAGATTCCCCATCAGAATTATCTGGATCAGTGTCTGTGGGGTCAGTATAGACGCCATCCTCATCACACGAGGTATCTGGGACCTGGGTGGATTGTGTGGAAGTAATGGCCCGCTTAGAGGACCCCTTGGTGTTAGGTGGGCGAGGATTAGATTTCTGTTTAGTCAGTGATTGGTTCAATTGCTGTAACTGAGTGGACAGGTGATCTGCCCATGGCCGATTAACCGCAGGGACCATAAGCGGTTGTACCAGCACATGAGGTCCCATAGGTAGCATAAATTTAGTTACCAGCGTACTTTATAATGTGGAGAAAGTAGCCCAAGGTGGGTCATTTTGAACCCCCGTTGCTACGGTCCCAATGGGGGAGTAAGGAACCCCCAGAACCTGAACCCTCTGCTTCTATGTTTTCCTCTAACGTGTCTGCAGCGTCACCACCACACACTGTGAGATCAGCCCCAGCACCATTGCCCTCTGTAGCTGACATATCTGAAAGCTCAATGCAAGGCAACACAGTACAATAACAGCAGCTCAATACCTGACAAGAACCCCCTGTGCAGTGTACCAGCACAACCATGGGATTCAAGATATATATGGTGAATAAAAATCACAGAGAAAAATACCCAATAAGCATATCCTGTGAACTGCCTATATTAAACAATAACCCTGACGCACTTCGCCCCCTCAGGGTACAGAATATATGGATAGCAGTAGGAGTGAGATACACAGAGTAGAGATCACACAGCAGCTATATGCACACACAGAGTCACATTGTACAATGCAGAAATTATAACATGCAATAAAACTGCACTGGACTAGCAATACAAAGCAACACTAAGTATAGCTATACACTCAATAGATATAACAATGCACAGTAAAGACTGGGGGGGGGGGGGTAATTCCAAGTTGATCGCAGCAGGAATTTAGTTAGCAATTGGGCAAAACCATGTGCACTGCAGGGGAGGCAGATTTAACATGTGCAGAGAGAGTTAGATTTGGGTGGGGTGTGTTCAATCTGCAATCTAATTTGCAGTGTAAAAATAAAGCAGCCAGTATTTACCCTGCACAGAAACAAAATAACCCACCCAAATCTAACTCTCTCTGCACATGTTAAATCTGCCTCCCCTGCAGTGCACATGGTTTTGCCCAATTGCTAACTAAATTCCTGCTGCGATCAACTTGGAATTACCCCCTGGATGTATATCACAGGGTACTTGTACTACAGAAATGTGTGATTTTGAATTTTGGATAAGGGATACTCAACCTGTATATAACAACAACTAAATGCACTCTTTCTTAACTAAGGGTGTGTACACATGGTGAGATTCGGGCTATGCCCGATTCTCACTGTGCGACAGGGAACGGGTCGGCACATAGTCAGTATCGCACATAATGAGTGTGCCTGCAATACTGGCTATGGCCCTCATTCAAAGTTGTTCGCTCGTTATTTTTTTTTGCAACGGAGCGATTAGTCGCTAATGCGCAATGTTCGCAGTGCGTCTGCGCCAAGTAAATTTGCTAATAAGTTTGGTATTTTACTCACGGCATTACGAGGATTTTCCTTCGTTCTGGTGATCGGAGTGTGATTGACAGGAAGTGGGTGTTTCTGAGCAGAAACTGGCCGTTTTATGGGTGTGTGTGAAAAAATGCTGCCGTTTCTGGGAAAAACGCGGGAGTGGCTGAAGAAATGGGGGAGTGGTTGGGTGAACGCTGGGTGTGTTTGTGATGTCAAACCAGGAACGAAACTGACTGAACTGATCGCAGTGGCAGAGTAAGTGTCGCGCTACTCAGAAACTGCTAAGAAATTTCAATTCGCAATTTTGCGAATATTTCGTTCGCAATTCTGCTAAGCTAAGATACACTCCCAGAGGGCGGCGGCTTAGCGTGTGCAATGCTGCTAAAAGCAGCTAGCAAGCGAACAACTCGGAATGAGGGCCTATGTGCGATTTTGGCTAAATGTCAATTTTGATTCTCTCTTCTATGCACAGTCTCTCTTTTCTTTCGATGCCGACCGCGCATCGGGATCGTCACCTTGCGATCTGCACTAACTTTTCTTACGATTCTGACTAATATATATATATATATTAGTCAGAATCGTAAGAAAAAAATCTCACCGTGTGTACACACCCTGTAGATCACTTATGTGTCCTGTAATATGCACAGCGCTGACATGCAGGCGGCTTTACAGAGGAGGATTTACCCAAACAGTCCCAGGATCAGCTCAGCTTGCTAGAAATGGTGCCCAAATGCTGACAGGCAGAGAGAGAGAGAGAGGGAGAGAAAGAGAGAGAGAAAGAGAGAGTGGGAAAGAGAGGGAGAGGGGGAAAGAGAGAGATGGGGAGAGAGAAAGTTGGGGAGAGAGAGGGAAAGAGAGAGAGGGAGAGAGAGAGGGGGGGAGAGAGAGAGAGGGGGGGGGAGAGAGAGGGGGAGGGGGAGAGCGAGAGAGAGAGAGAGAGAGAGAGGGGGGGGAGCGAGAGAGAGGGGGGGAGAGCGAGAGAGAGGGGGGGAGAGCGAGAGAGAGGGGGGGAGAGCGAGAGAGAGGGGGAAAGAGAGGGAGAGGGAATGCAGCTCCAGGGCGGGAACATTCACTCTAAATGGCGCCCTGGGGCTGGGGGAGGGGCTACAGGTCAGGACTTCACCACCGGGTACTGCGGGACATGTAGCAAACAGTTTTTAGTAAAACCGACCTGTGCCCTTGCCCTGGTGGTCTAGTGGGGTCCCTGTACTACCACAGTGTCCACGGGATCCGGTCTGAAGATCGACAGTGCCTAGGTCGACAATGTTTAGGTCGACCACTATAGGTCGACAGTCACTAGGTCGACATGGATGGAATGTCGACAGGGTTTCTAGGTCGACATGTGCTAGGTCGACAGGTCTAAAGGTCGACATGAGTTTTTTAAATGTATTTTATTTTTTTAATTTTTTCATACTTAACGATCCATGTGGACTACGATTGGAACGGTAAAGTGTGCCGAGCGAAGCGAAGGCACCATGCGAGGGGACGCGGTGCGCTAATTTGGGATCCCGGTCACTTTACGAAGAAAACGACACCAAAAAAAATTAAAAAATCCTCATGTTGACCTTTAGACCTGTCGACCTAGAAACCCTGTTGACCTTCCATCCATGTCGACCTAGTGACTGTCGACCTATAGTGGTCGACCTAAACATTGTCGACCTAGGCACTGTTGATAAAACAAACCCCACCCAGTGTCCACGCCAGCACGCCTCCCACGCTGGATCACGGTTTCCAGCGGGTCCTGCCTGGGGGACCCTCTTACCTCCTCCCTGAGTGCGGCCATGCGATCCTGGGGAGCTGCAGCGGGGTGTGTGACTGACTGGAGGAAGCCGGAGCCTCCGCTGTAGATACCCGGGAACCAGAGCGCGGGAGTGTACAGCGCCGCTGGGGGAGGTGATGGAGCGGCAGCAGATGTCTAACGGACATCTGACACTCTGTCTCTGCTGCAGCTTTTGAAGTCTTCATTTTTCACTTGAAAAAGCTCTTCTGAGGGAGGGAGCCCCCCTGTTGTATGCCTGCACTGCATGGCACCAACTACAAAACTGAGCTCCTGTGCACAGAGGTGGGGTTATAGAGGAGGCGGCGCTATGCATTCTGGGAACAGTCACAGCTTTTAGCCTGTTGGTGCCTCGGATCAAGATCCTACTCTACACCCCGATGTTATTCCCTGTGTAACCCAGTGTACCCTGCAGCAGGAAAAAAAAACAAAAAACACTATAATGACATTTGCATACAATCTAATTAAACTGAGGTGAAACAGTATAATATCAGTGTATAATACACACAGCTCCTCTACAGATCATATAGTGACAGTCACTTTGGTATATTGGCGAGACCCTAAATCCCACCTACCTGATCCTCCTGTGGGATCCTATGATACTCCTCTGTACAGTCCTGGGAATACAGAGGACGGGGACATCTCTCTGGGGTATCTCTGTTACTGGGCCCATCTGTGGGAGACACACAGTGACTGAGTACAGTGTATATATGTGATTATCAGATAATGTGTGTATATAGGGGTCCCCCATACCTGCTCTCCCCTGTACAATACATGACAGTCTCCTCTTACCCAGTGATGTGAGGGGCCGGTGATTCTCCATCATCACGTCCTTGTACAGACCCCTGTGTTCCTCTATATACTCCCCCTCCTGCATGGAGACATAGACAGTGACATCCTGACACCTTATAGGAACCTGACACACACAGTGATACAGTAATCACCCAGACACATCCCCTGGTGTTACTGTATAATGTCCCATTCCCAGCAGTCACCCCTCCAGTCATCACCCAGACTCATCCCCTGGTGTTACTGTATAATGTCCCATTCCCAGCAGTCACCTCTCCAGTCATCACCCAGACACGTTCCCTGGTGTTACTGTATAATGTCCCATTCCCAGCAGTCACCTCTCCAGTCATCACCCATACACATCCCCTGGTGTTACTGTATAATGTCCCATTCCCAGCAGTCACCTCTCCAGTCATCACCCAGACACGTTCCCTGGTGTTACTGTATAATGTCGCATTCCCAGCAGTCACCTCTCCAGTCATCACCCAGACACATCCCCTGGTGTTATTGTATAATGCCCCATTCCCAGCAGTCACCTCTCCAGTCATCACCCAGACACATCCCCCGGTGTTACTGTATAATGTCCCATTCCCAGCAGTCACCTCTCCAGTCATCACCCAGACACATCCCCCGGTGTTACTGTATAATGTCCCATTCCCAGCAGTCACCTCTCCAGTCATCACCCAGACACATCCCCCGGTGTTACTGTATAATGTCCCATTCCCAGCAGTCACCTCTCCAGTCATCACCCAGACACATCCCCCGGTGTTACTGTATAATGTCCCATTCTCAGCAGTCACCTCTCCAGTCATCACCCAGACACATCCCCTGGTGTTACTGTATAATGCTCCATTCCCAGCAGTCACCTCTCCAGTCATCACCCAGATACATTCCCTGGTGTTACTGTATAATGTCCCATTCCCAGCAGTCACCTCTCCAGTCATCACCCAGACACGTCCCCCGGTGTTACTGTATAATGCCCCATTCCCAGCAGTCACCTCTCCAGTCATCACCTAGACACATCACCTGGTGTTACTGTATAATGCCCCATTCCCAGCAGTCACCTCTCCAGTCATCACCCAGACACATCCCCTGGTGTTACTGTATAATGCCCCATTCCCAGCAGTCACCTCTCCAGCCATCACCCAGACACATCCCCTGGTGTTACTGTATAATGTCCCATTCCCAGCAGTCACCTCTCCAGTCATCACCCAGACACATCCCCTGGTGTTACTGTATAATGCCCCATTCCCAGCAGTCACCTCTCCAGTCATCACCCAGACACGTCCCCTGGTGTTACTGTATAATGTCCCATTCCCAGCAGTCACTTCTCCAGTCATCACCCAGACACATCCCCTGGTGTTACTGTATAATGTCCCATTCCCAGCAGTCACCCCTCCTGTCATCACCCAGACACATCCCCCGGTGTTACTGTATAATGCCCCATTCCCGGCAGTCACCTCTCCAGTCATCACCCAGACACATCCCCCGGTGTTACTGTATAATGTCCCATTCCCAGCAGTCACCTCTCCAGTCATCACCCAGACACATCCCCTGGTGTTACTGTATAATGTCCCATTCCCAGCAGTCACCTCTCCTGTCATCACCCATACACATCCCCTGGTGTTACTGTATAATGCCCCATTCCCAGCAGTCACCTCTCCAGTCATCACCCAGACACATCCCCCGGTGTTACTGTATAATGTCCCATTCCCAGCAGTCACCTCTCCAGTCATCACACAGACACGTTCCCTGGTGTTACTGTATAATGTCCCATTCCCAGCAGTCACCTCTCCAGTCATCACCCAGACACGTCCTCTCCAATCATCACCCAGACACATCCCCTGGTGTAACTGTATAATGTCCCATTCCCAGCAGTCACCTCTCCAGTCATCACCCAGACACATCCCCTGGTGTTACTGTATAATGTCCCATTCCCAGCAGTCACCTCTCCAGTCATCACCCAGACACATCCCCTGGTGTTACTGTATAATGCCCCATTCCCAGCAGTCACCTCTCCAGTCATCACCCAGACACGTCCCCTGGTGTTACCTCTCCAGTCATCACCCAGACACATCCCCTGGTGTTACTGTATAATGCCCCATTCCCAGCAGTCACCTCTCCAGTCATCACCCAGACACATCCCCTGGTGTTACTGTATAATGCCCCATTCCCAGCAGTCACCTCTCCAGTCATCACCCAGACACAGCCCCTGGTGTTACTGTATAATGTCCCATTCCCAGCAGTCACAGTGACATCAGTTATATCTATAGTAATAATAAAGGGACATGACTGGGGAGGTGAGGAGTTCTGGGAGCGTCACAGTGACGTCACTTTTATCTTTGGTAATTGGTAATTACACACACAGACATCGATATGCCCCTTTTACCACAGCAGGTGACAAACAGAAAGGCAGGGGGCAGCAGGGGAGTGGGGTATGGGAGGCCAGGGGCAGCAGGAGAGGGGGGTATGGCAGGCAGGGCAGGAGAGGGGGGTATGGGAGGTAGGCAGGGGGCAGAGGGGTATGGGAGGCAGGCAGGGGGCAGCAGGGGAGGGGGGTATTGGAGGCAGGGGGTAGCAGGAGAGGGGGTATGGGAGGCAGGGGGCAGCAGGAGATGGGGGTATGGGAGGCAGGGGGCAGCAGGGCATGGGGTATAGGGGGCAGCAGGGCAGGGGGTATAGGAGGCAGGGGAGGGGGTATGGCAGGGAGCAGCAGGGCAGGGGGGTATGGAAGGCAGGGAGCAGCAGAGGAGGGGGTATGGCAGGCAGGGAGCAGCAGGGCAAGGGGTATGGGAGGCAGGCAGGGCAGGGGGTATGGGAGGCAGGGGGCAGCAGGGCAGAGGGGTATGGGAGGCAGGCAGGGCGGTATGGGAGCAGCAGGGGAGGGGGGGTATGGGAGGCAGGGAGCAGCAGGGGAGGGGGGTATGGAAGGCAGGGGGCAGCAGGGCAGGGGGGTATGGGAGGCAGGCAGGGCAGGGGGGTATGGGAGGCAGGCAAGGGGATATGGGAGGCAGCAGGGCAGGGGGGTATGGCAGGCAGGGGGCAGCAGGGGAGGGGGTATAGGAGGCAGGGGGCAGCAGGAGTGTGTGGTATGGGAGGCCGGGGGCAGCAGGGTATAGGGGGCAGCAGGGGAGGGGGTATGACAGGCAGGGAGCAGCAGGGCAGGTTGTATAGGGGGCACAGGGGAGGGAGGTATGGCAGGCAGGGAGCAGCAGGGCAGGTTGTATAGAGGGCAGCAGGGTAGGGAGGTATGGGAGGCTGGGGCAACAAGGGAGGCAGGGAGCAGCAGGGTGGTATGGGAGGCAGGGAGCAGCAGGGGAGGGGGTATGGGAGGCAGGCAGAGAGACAGGAGCAGCAGGAGAGAGGGGTATGGGAGACGGGGCAGCAGGAGAGGAGAGTATGGGAGGCAGGGGCAGCAGGGCAGGGGGGTATAGGGGGCAGCAGCGGAGGGGCTATGGGAGGCAGGGGGCAGCAGGGTATAGGGGGAAGCAGGGTAGGGGGATATGGCAGGCAGGGAGCAGCAGGGGAGGGGGGTATGGAAGGCAGGGAGCAGTAGAGGAGGGGGTATGGCAGGCAGGGAGCAGCAGGGCAAGGGGGTATGGGAGGCAGGCAGGGCAGGGGGGTATGGGAGGCAGGGGGCAGCAGGGCAGAGGGGTATGGGAGGCAGGCAGGGCGGTATGGGAGCAGGGAGCAGCAGGGGAGGGGGGGTATGGGAGGCAGGGAGCAGCAGGGGAGGGGGGTATGGAAGGCAGGGGGCAGCATGGCAGGGGGGTATGGGAGGCAGGCAGGGCAGGGGGGTATGGAAGGCAGGCAAGGGGGTATGGGAGGCAGCAGGGCAGGGGGGTATGGCAGGCAGGGGGCAGCAGGGGAGGGGGTATAGGAGGCAGGGGGCAGCAGGAGTGTGTGGTATGGGAGGCCGGGGGCAGCAGGGTATAGGGGGCAGCAGGGGAGGGGGTATGACAGGCAGGGAGCAGCAGGGCAGGTTGTATAGGGGGCAGCAGGGGAGGGAGGTATGGCAGGCAGGGAGCAGCAGGGCAGGTTGTATAGAGGGCAGCAGGGTAGGGAGGTATGGGAGGCTGGGGCAACAAGGGAGGCAGGGAGCAGCAGGGTGGTATGGGAGGCAGGGAGCAGCAGGGGAGGGGGTATGGGAGGCAGGCAGGGAGACAGGAGCAGCAGGAGAGTGGTGTATGGGAGACGGGGCAGCAGGAGAGGAGAGTATGGGAGGCAGGGGCAGCAGGGCAGGGGGGTATAGGGGGCAGCAGCGGAGGGGCTATGGGAGGCAGGGAGCAGCAGGGTATAGGGGGAAGCAGGGTAGGGGGATATGGCAGGCAAGGAGCAGCAGGGCAGGGGGGTATGGGAGGCAGGCGAGGGGGTATGGGAGGCAGGGGGCAGTAGGGGAGGGGGGTATGGCAGGCAGGGGGCAGCAGGAGAGGGGGTATGGGAGGCAGGGGGTAGCAGGGCATGGGAGGCCGGGGAAGCAGGAGTGTGTGGTATGGGAGGCCGGGGCAGCAGGGTATAGGTGACAGCAGGGGAGGGGGGTATGGTAAACAGGAAGCAGCAGGGCAGGGGGTATAGGGGGCAGCAGGGGAGGGAGGTATGGGAGGCTGGGGCAACAGGGGAGGTAGGGAGCAGCAGGGCGGTATGAGAGGCAGGGAGCAGCAGGGGAGGGGTATGGGAGGCAGGCAGGGGAGCGAGGTATGGGAGGCAGGGGCAGCAGGAGAGCGGGGTATGGGAGGCAGGGGGCAGCAGGAGAGGGGGGTATGGGAGGCAGGGGGCAGCAGGAGAGGGGGGTATGGGAGACGGGGCAGCAGGAGAGGGGGGTATGGGAGACGGGGCAGCAGGAGAGGAGAGTATGGGAGGCAGGGGCAGCAGGGCAGGGGGGTATAGGGGGCAGCAGCGGAGGGGCTATGGGAGGCAGGGGGCAGCAGGGTATAGGGGGAAGCAGGGTAGGGGGATATGGCAGGCAGGGAGCAGCAGGGGAGGGGGGTATGGAAGGCAGGGAGCAGTAGAGGAGGGGGTATGGCAGGCAGGGAGCAGCAGGGCAAGGGGGTATGGGAGGCAGGCAGGGCAGGGGGGTATGGGAGGCAGGGGGCAGCAGGGCAGAGGGGTATGGGAGGCAGGCAGGGCGGTATGGGAGCAGGGAGCAGCAGGGGAGGGGGGGTATGGGAGGCAGGGAGCAGCAGGGGAGGGGGGTATGGAAGGCAGGGGGCAGCATAGCAGGGGGGTATGGGAGGCAGGCAGGGCAGGGGGGTATGGAAGGCAGGCAAGGGGGTATGGGAGGCAGCAGGGCAGGGGGGTATGGCAGGCAGGGGGCAGCAGGGGAGGGGGTATAGGAGGCAGGGGGCAGCAGGAGTGTGTGGTATGGGAGGCCGGGGGCAGCAGGGTATAGGGGGCAGCAGGGGAGGGGGTATGACAGGCAGGGAGCAGCAGGGCAGGTTGTATAGGGGGCAGCAGGGGAGGGAGGTATGGCAGGCAGGGAGCAGCAGGGCAGGTTGTATAGAGGGCAGCAGGGTAGGGAGGTATGGGAGGCTGGGGCAACAAGGGAGGCAGGGAGCAGCAGGGTGGTATGGGAGGCAGGGAGCAGCAGGGGAGGGGGTATGGGAGGCAGGCAGGGAGACAGGAGCAGCAGGAGAGTGGTGTATGGGAGACGGGGCAGCAGGAGAGGAGAGTATGGGAGGCAGGGGCAGCAGGGCAGGGGGGTATAGGGGGCAGCAGCGGAGGGGCTATGGGAGGCAGGGAGCAGCAGGGTATAGGGGGAAGCAGGGTAGGGGGATATGGCAGGCAGGGAGCAGCAGGGCAGGGGGGTATGGGAGGCAGGCGAGGGGGTATGGGAGGCAGGGGGCAGTAGGGGAGGGGGGTATGGCAGGCAGGGGGCAGCAGGAGAGGGGGTATGGGAGGCAGGGGGTAGCAGGGCATGGGAGGCCGGGGAAGCAGGAGTGTGTGGTATGGGAGGCCGGGGCAGCAGGGTATAGGTGACAGCAGGGGAGGGGGGTATGGTAAACAGGAAGCAGCAGGGCAGGGGGTATAGGGGGCAGCAGGGGAGGGAGGTATGGGAGGCTGGGGCAACAGGGGAGGTAGGGAGCAGCAGGGCGGTATGAGAGGCAGGGAGCAGCAGGGGAGGGGTATGGGAGGCAGGCAGGGGAGCGAGGTATGGGAGGCAGGGGCAGCAGGAGAGCGGGGTATGGGAGGCAGGGGGCAGCAGGAGAGGGGGGTATGGGAGGCAGGGGGCAGCAGGAGAGGGGGGTATGGGAGACGGGGCAGCAGGAGAGGGGGGTATGGGAGACGGGGCAGCAGGAGAGGAGAGTATGGGAGGCAGGGGCAGCAGGGCAGGGGGGTATAGGGGGCAGCAGCGGAGGGGCTATGGGAGGCAGGGGGCAGCAGGGTATAGGGGGAAGCAGGGTAGGGGGATATGGCAGGCAGGGAGCAGCAGGGCAGGGGGGTATGGGAGGCAGGCGAGGGGGTATGGGAGGCAGGGGGCAGTAGGGGAGGGGGGTATGGCAGGCAGGGGGCAGCAGGAGAGGGGGTATGGGAGGCAGGGGGTAGCAAGGCATGGGAGGCCGGGGAAGCAGGAGTGTGTGGTATGGGAGGCCGGGGCAGCAGGGTATAGGTGACAGCAGGGGAGGGGGGTATGGTAAACAGGAAGCAGCAGGGCAGGGGGTATAGGGGGCAGCAGGGGAGGGAGGTATGGGAGGCTGGGGCAACAGGGGAGGTAGGGAGCAGCAGGGCGGTATGAGAGGCAGGGAGCAGCAGGGGAGGGGTATGGGAGGCAGGCAGGGGAGCGAGGTATGGGAGGCAGGGGCAGCAGGAGAGCGGGGTATGGGAGGCAGGGGCAGCAGGAGAGCGGGGTATGGGAGGCAGGGGGCAGCAGGAGAGGGGGGTATAGGGGGCAGCAGGGCAGGGGGTATGGGAGGCAGGGGGCAGAAGGGTAGGAGGATATGGCAGGCAGGGAGCAACAGGGCAGGGGGGTATGGGAGTGTAGGGCAACTGTGGCGAAAGGGAGCAGCAGGGCAGGGGGGTATGTGATGCCGGAGCAGCAGGACAGGGGGCAGCATGGGTGGTATGGGAGGCCAGAGCAGCAGGGGAGGTGGGTATGGGAGGCAGGGGGCAGCAGGAGAGGGGGTATGGGAGGCAGGGGGCAGCAGGAGAGGGGGTATGGGAGGCAGGGGGCAGCAGGGTATAGTGGGCAGCAGGGGAGGGTGGTATGAAAGGCAGGGGGCAGCAGGGTATAGGGGGAAGCAGGGTAGGGGGTATGGAAGGCAGGGGGCAGCAGGGGAGGGGGTATGGGAGGCAGGCAGGGGGAAGCAGGGTAGGGGGGTATGGGAGGCAAGCAGGAGAGGGGAGTATGGGAGGCAGGGGGCAGCAGGGCAGGGGGTATGGGAGGCAGCAGGGTATAGAGGGCAGCAGGACAGGGGGTATGGGAGGCTAGGGCAACTGTGGCGAAAGGGAGCAGCAGGGCAGGGGGGTATGGGAGGCCGGAGCAGCAGGGGAGGTGGGTATGGGAGCAGGCAGGGGGCAACAGGGCAGGGTGGTATGGGAGGCCGGGAGCAGCAGGGGAGGGGGGTATGGGAGGCATGGGGCAGCAGGGGAGGGGGGTATGGGAGGCAGGGAGCAGCAGGGGAGGGGGTATGGGAGGCAGGCAGGGGAGCGGGGTATGGGAGACAGGAGCAGCAGGAGAGTGGGGTATGGGAGACAGGGGGCAGCAGGAGAGGAGAGTATGGGAGGCAGGGGCAGCAGGGCAGGGGGGTATAGGGGGCAGCAGCGCAGGGGCTATGGGAGGCAGGGGGCAGCAGGGTATAGGGGGAAGCAGGGTAGGGGGATATGGCAGGCAGGGGGCAGCAGGGCAGGGGGGTATGGGAGGCAGGCAAGGGGGTATGGGAGGCAGGGGGCAGCAGGGGAGGGGGGTATGGCAGGCAGGGGGCAGCAGGAGAGGGGGTATGGGAGGCAGGGGGCAGCAGGAGAGGGGGTATGGGAGGCAGGGGGTAGCAGGACATGGGAGGCCGGGGAAGCAGGAGTGTGTGGTATGGGAGGCCGGGGCAGCAGGGTATAGGTGACAGCAGGGGAGGGGGGTATGGTAAACAGGAAGCAGCAGGGCAGGGGGTATAGGGGGCAGCAGGGGAGGGAGGTATGGGAGGCTGGGGCAACAGGGGAGGTAGGGAGCAGCAGGGCGGTATGAGAGGCAGGGAGCAGCAGGGGAGGGGTATGGGAGGCAGGCAGGGGAGCGAGGTATGGGAGGCAGGGGCAGCAGGAGAGCGGGGTATGGGAGGCAGGGGGCAGCAGGAGAGGGGGGTATAGGGGGCAGCAGGGCAGGGGGTATGGGAGGCAGGGGCAGCAGGAGAGCGGGGTATGGGAGGCAGGGGGCAGCAGGAGAGGGGGGTATAGGGGGCAGCAGGGCAGGGGGTATGGGAGGCAGGGGGCAGAAGGGTAGGAGGATATGGCAGGCAGGGAGCAACAGGACAGGGGGGTATGGGAGTGTAGGGCAACTAAGGCGAAAGGGAGCAGCAGGGCAGGGGGGTATGGGAGGCCGGAGCAGCAGGACAGGGGGCAGCATGGGTGGTATGGGAGGCAGGGGGCAGCAGGAGAGGGGGTATGGGAGGCAGGGGGCAGCAGGGTATAGTGGGCAGCAGGGGAGGGTGGTATGAAAGGCAGGGGGCAGCAGGGTATAGGGGGTAGCAGGGTAGGGAGGTATGGGAGGCAGGGGGCAGCAGGGGAGGGGGTATGGGAGGCAGCAGGGGAGGGGGGTATGGGGGGCAGCAGGGTATAGGGGGTAGCAGGGTAGGGAGGTATGGGAGGCAGGGGGCAGCAGGGGAGGGGGTATGGGAGGCAGCAGGGGAGGGGGGTATGGGAGGCAGGGGGCAGCAGGGGAGGGGGGTATGGGGGGGCAGCAGGGGAGGGGGGTATGGGAGGCAGGGGGCAGCAGGGGAGGGGGGTATGGGAGGCAGGGGGCAGCAGGGTAGGGGGGTATGGGAGGCAGGGGGCAGCAGGGGAGGGGGTATGGGGGGCAGGGGGAGGAGACAGGAGAGGGGGGGGGGGGGAGATGTTACCAGGGACAGTATTTCGGGGTCAGCGTCTAATTCATCGCACGGGATCAGGCACCAGCCCCGCCCACTCTCTCATAGGCTGCAGCAACCCGTCACTCAGCCAGCCCCGCCCCTGTCTCTAGCTATTGGTCGCAGGGTCCAATCACTCTTTCACCTTTCTCCCGCCCATTGCTCCCAGCCCCGCTCCCACTCCCTCCCATACACGTCACGATGAGTGACGGGACTCTCCAACCAATGGCGGGTAGAGTGGCGGGGATTTATGTTGAGGGACGGGACGCAGCGGCCTATGAGCGGGAGGGTGGGCGGTGCTGACTGACTGCGCTATACAGACGGTGACCCGGAAACATCGCCCCGCCCCTTCCTGTACACAGAGCTCCGCCCCCGGTCTCCTCCAGGTAATGGCCGCCGCCCCCTCTGCTGCCGGGCAGGGTGTATGTGCTGCAGTGTGTGGTGCATGGAGAGTATATTACCCGTGTCATACACACACACAGCGCTGCTCACACTGCTGTCACTGCTCATACAGGGTGTTACACATAGGGGGCGTATACTCCCAGTGTCCGCGGAGATCAGGTAATGGCGTCTTACTTTACTACTAGCCTGTGGTGTCCTGTTATTGTTATTATACAGGGGAGCAGCCTGTGGTGTCCTGTTATTGTTATTATACAGGGGAGCAGCCTGTGGTGTCCTGTTATTGTTATTATACAGGGGGAGCAGCCTGTGGTGTCCTGTTATTATTATTATTACTATACAGGGGGAGCAACCTGTGGTGTCCTGTTATTATTACTATACAGTGGGAGCAGCCTGTGGTGTCCTGTTATTATTACTATACAGTGGGAGCAGCCTGTGGTGTCCTGTTATTATTACTATACAGTGGGAGCAGCCTGTGGTGTCCTGTTATTATTACTATACAGTGGGAGCAGCCTGTGGTGTCCTGTTATTGTTATACAGGGGGAGCAGCCTGTGGTGTCTTGTTATTATTAATATACAGGGGGAGCAGCCTGTGGTGTGCTGTTATTATTATTATACAGGAGGAGCAGCCTGTGGTGTCCTGTTATTGTTATTATACAGGAGGAGCGGCCTGTGGTGTCCTGTTGTTTATTATTATTATGTCAGCTGCAGAGCATTACTCCACCACTGGCAGTGTGACAGCTGCAGAGCATTACTACACCACTGGCAGTGTGACAGCTGCAGAGCATTACTCCACCACTGGCAGTGTGACAGCTGCAGAGCATTACTCCACCACTGGCAGTGTGACAGCTGCAGAGCATTACTACACCACTGGCAGTGTGACAGCTGCAGAGCATTACTACACCACTGGCAGTGTGACAGCTGCAGAGCATTACTCCACCACTGGCAGTGTGACAGCTGCAGAGCATTACTACACCACTGGCAGTGTGACAGCTGCAGAGCATTACTACACCACTGGCAGTGTGACAGCTGCAGAGCATTACTACACCACTGGCAGTGTGACAGCTGCAGAGCATTACTACACCACTGGCAGTGTGACAGCTGCAGGCTGAGCCCCCCCCCCCCCCCCCCCAGCAGTCACGTCACTATAATGGTGTAACGTGAAATGTCCGCTAGGAGGGCGCCACGCGTATAACGACGGCCATCTGCTGTAGAGACACCGGGCTGTATTATATAATGCCAGTATCAGAAGAGACTGACGTCATGTATGTAACAAGAGTTTCTGCAGCAGCTGTGCCTGGCGTTTACTATTATTCTATAGGCAACCTATTATTTTGTATACGTGCCGGCAGCCGGCCTGTTACTGTGCCCCGTGCTGTGTGCAAATGTGGGAATACCAGGTAGGCGCTCTATCCAAATGATGCAACAAAAGATAAAAACAATATAAACCGTAATATAGAGCAAAACATATACTAATGGGTGTTACCCTGAGGTATATGATATCTCTGGTATACATGATATACACAATGAGTATACACAAAGGTATCACTGATAAAATCAATGTAAAAGGAAAACGCTGATCCTTCTACATAGGAGACTCTCAGAGGTTTTGTCCGTCTCTTATAGTAAATGAGCAGCGCACAGTGTGAGTGAGAAGAAATCCCCCAGCTCTTGGAAAAGCTGCCCGGTGTGCGGAGAAACGCGTTGAGGGCACAGAGAGAGGGATCGCTGATACCTGTAGTGCCCACAGAAGAAGATACAACCTCCAATAGCTGATGGTTCACCAATTGCCGGCAAATGTGAAATGAACATCATGGAGAGACTGCACCATATGTTCCTCCCTATTCCGGGTAAGTCCAGACACTGTGCTGCTGATACAAACATTACCCGTGCTGGGAGTACGAGACAGCGGCTCTGCGCATCCACATTGCACCGCACGACAGGGAACAGCTTATAGCAGACCGCGCCGCCCGCAGCTTCTTCACCCGGGCAAAGGGTGATACAGAGCGGGTCTGTAGTATCAACTTTGTGCCGCAAGGACTACCAACACTGGTGCAGTGACTACTGACTACCATCACATCTATACACATGTAACTCACTTTGTTGTTACACCGGAACTAAGCGGATGGACAATTACCATATAAAGGTCACTCTGGTTCAGGGCACATTCCTGTATGAACCATATCAGCTGGAGGATTTCTTCTCACTCACACTGTGCGCTGCTCATTTACTATAAGAGACGGACAAAACCTCTGAGAGTCTCCTATGTAGAAGGATCAGCGTTTTCCTTTTACATTGATTTTATCAGTGATACCTTTGTGTATACTCATTGTGTATATCATTTATACCAGAGATATCATATACCTCAGGGTAACACCCATTAGTATATGTTTTGGTCTATATTACTGTTTATATTGTTTTTATTTTCTTGTGTGTAATAAACAGTGTTTTTAATTATGTTTTGGCTGCATCATTTGGATAGAGCGCCTACCTGGTAACCCCTACATTTGTCTCTATGTATGAGGAGGCCGGCTACCCCTCTCCAGGTGGCTGCTAATCCTAAGGTGTATTCCATCACAGACCTGCCCAGCGCCAACAAACCTTGTGTTTTCATGCTGTGTGCGCTGCCAACATCTGCACCCATGCAGCAAGTAGGGGAGGGCAGCATCTAGAAGCAGGCACAGAGAGCGGCACTTACTCCCCCAGGGGGCTTCCTCGCTCATCCGGCTCAGGGGGTTTCCAGCAGCTCATCCTTCCTAGGCTGCAGAGGGTGTGGGTAGGAGGCAGGGGGCTGTGTGTCTAGCATTGCAGGAGCCTCTGGTATGGGAGGGCCGGGTTATAGCCTGCAGGCAGCTGGCACTGTACCCCGCTCGTGGCTGCTGCTGCTGACCCCGTCCGAGCCCCATCTCATGTTACTCCATGCGGCTGCTCCCCTGCCTGTCTCCTGCCGCCTTTCCCCTGCCTGTCTCCTGCCGCCTTTCCCCTGTCTGTCCCCGGCTGCCTTTCCCCTGTCTGTCTCCGGCTGCCTTTCCCCTGTCTGTCTCCGGCTGCCTTTCCCCTGTCTGTCTCCGGCTGCCTTTTCCCTATCTGTGTCTTGCTGCCTTTCCCCTGTCTGTCTCCGGCTGCCTTTCCCCTGTCTGTCTCCGGCTGCCTTTCCCCTATCTGTGTCTTGCTGCCTTTCCTCTGTCTGTCTCCGGCCGCCTTTCCCCTGTATGTCTCCGGCCGCCTTTCCCCTATCTGTGTCTTGCTGCCTTTCCCTGTCTGTCTCCGGCTGCCTTTCCCCTGTCTGTCTCCGGCTGCCTTTCCCCTGTCTGTCTCCCGCCGCCTTTCCCCTGTCTGTCTCCCGCCGCCTTTCCCCTGTCTGTCTCCGGCCGCCTTTCCTCTGCCTGTCTCCTGCCTCCTTTCCCGTGCATGTCTCCTGCCACCACCCACCCTACAGCCTCATGCCAGTTTACTGCCACCCCCACCCTGCCGCCCCATCTCATGTTACTCCATGCGGCTGCTCCCCTGCCTGTCTCCTGCCGCCTTTCCCCTGCCTGTCTCCTGCCGCCTTTCCCCTGTCTGTCCCCGGCTGCCTTTCCCCTGTCTGTCTCCGGCTGCCTTTCCCCTGTCTGTCTCCGGCCACCTTTCCGCTGTCTGTCTCCTGCCGCCTTTCCGCTGTCTGTCTCCGGCCGCCTTTCCCCTGTCTGTCTCCGGCCACCTTTCCCCTGTCTGTCTCCGGCCGCCTTTCCCCTGTCTGTCTCCGGCCGCCTTTCCCCTGTCTGTCTCCGGCCGCCTTTCCCCTGTCTGTCTCCGGCAGCCTTTCCCCTGTCTGTCTCCGGCCGCCTTTCCCCTGCCTGTCTCCTGCCTCCTTTCCCGTGCATGTCTCCTGCCACCACCCACCCTACAGCCTCATGCCAGTTTACTGCCACCCCCACCCTGCCGCCCCCCCCGCCTGTCTCCAGCCGCCTTCCCCCTGCCTGTCTCCAGCCGCCTTCCCCCTGCCTGTCTCCAGCCGCCTTCCCCCTGCCTGTCTCCTGCCACCCCTTGACTGTCTCCGGCCGACATTCCCTTGCCTGTCTCCTGCCGCCTTTCTCCTGCAACCTTTCCCCTGCTTGGCTCCTGCCGCTTTTCCAGGAGACCCTGTCCCTTCACAGTGTACTGAACATCAGCTAATTGTGACTCCACCCACAATAGCGCTACACTCTAGATCAGGCCCACTATGCAGTACAACCTTATGGGGCTGGGTCACAGGAACCTCGGAGACACTGACCAGGACTCTATGGCTGTGGGGAAATAGGAGACTTAATGACCACTCTATTCCATATTTACTATGTTACATGTGCAATATGTTTTATGTATTATATTTATTCCAAAGAACTCCAGCTGTGAGGAACGGAGTCTTTATTACACATCACACCTTCTGTACTCTCTCTAATTCATCAAGGATGGACAAAGACAGGAGTCACAGGACTGAGAGGATAATAAATATCACCCTGGAGATCATTTACCTGCTGACTGGGGAGGTGAGTGGATCTGGGAGCGTCACAGTGAACTCAAATCTATAGTAATAATACAGGGACATGACTGGGGAGGTGAGAGGATCTGGGAGTGTCACAATGAAATCACTTATATCTATAGTAATAATACAGGGACATGACTGGGGAGGCGAGAGGATCTGGGAGTGTCACAGTGACATCACTTATATCTATAGTAATAATAAAGGACATGACTGGGTAGGTGAGGGTAATGACATCACTTATATCTATAGTAATAATACCGGGACATGACTGGGGAGGTGAGAGGATCTGGCAGTGTCACAGTGACATCACTTACATCTATAGTAATAATACCGGGACATGACTGGGGAGGTGAGTGTATCTGGGAGCATCACAGTGAACTCATATCTATAGTAATAATACAGGGACATGCCTGGGGAGGTGAGAGGATCTGGGAGTGTCACAGTGACATCACTTATATCTATAGTAATAATACAGGGACATGACTGGGGAGGTGAGAGGATCTGGGAACATCACTGTGACCTTTTATCTATAGCAATAATACAGGGACATGACTGGGGAGGTGAGTGTATCTGGGAGCATCACAGTGAACTCATATCTATAGTAATAATACAGGGACATGCCTGGGGAGGTGAGAGGATCTGGGAGTGTCACAGTGACATCACTTATGTCTATAGTAATAATACAGGGACATGACTGGGGAGGTGAGAGGATCTGGGAGTGTCACAGTGACATCACTTATATCTATAGTAATAATACAGGGACATGACTAGGGAGGTGACAGGATCTGGGAGCATCACTGTGACCTTATATTTCTAGTAATAATACCAGGACATGACTGGGTAGGTGAGAGGATCTGGGAGCATCATTGTGATCTTATAGCTATAGTAATAATACAAGGACATGACTGGGGAGGTGAGGGGATCTAGAAGCATCACTGTGACATCACTTATGTCTATAGTAATAATACAGGTATATGACTGGGGAGGTGAGGGGATCTGGGAGTGTCACATTGACATCACTTATATCTATAGTAATAATAAAGGGACATGACTGTGGAGGTGAGTGAATCTGGGAGCACCACTGTGACCTTATATCTATATTAATAATACGTATATGACTGGAGAGGTGAGTGGATCTGGGAGTGTCACAGTGACATCACTAATATCTATAGCAATACAGGGACATGACTGGGGAGGTGAGGGGATCTAGGAGATGCACAGTGACGTGACATATATCGTAATAATACAGGGACATGACTGGGAAGGTGAGGAGATCTGGGAGCGTCACTGTGACATCACATATCTATCGTACTAATACAGGGACATGACTGGGGAGGTGAGGGGATCTGGGAGCGTCACAGTGACATCACTAATATCTGTAGTCATAATAGAGGGACGTGACTTGGGAGGTGAGGGAATCTGGGAGTGTCTCAGTGACCTAACTTATATCTATAGTAATAATACAGGGACATGACTGGGGAGGGTGAGGGGATCTGGGAGTGTCATAGTGACACACATCTATAGTAATAATACAGGGACATGACTGGGGAGTTGAGGGGATCTGGGATTGTCACTGTGACATCACATATCTATTGTAATAATACGAGAACATGACTGGGGAGGTGAGGGGATCTGGGAGCGTCACTGTGAAGTCACATATCTATAGTAATAATACAGAGACATGACTGGGGAGGTGAGGGGATCTGGGAGAGGCGCAATGATGTCACATATCTATAGTAATAATACAAGGACATGACTGGGGAGGTAAGGTGACCTGGGAGTGGCACAGTGATGTCACTTATATCTATTGTAATAATACAGAGATGTGACTGGGGAGGTGAGAAGATCTGGGAGCGTCACAGTGACGTCACTCATATCTATAGTAATAATACAGGGACATGACTGGGGAGGTGAGATCTTGGAGCGTCACAATGACATCACTTATATCTGTAGCAATAATACAGAGATGTGACTGGGAGGGGCGAGGGGATCTCTGAGTGTCACAGTGACATCACTTTTATCTTTAGTTATAATACAGGGATATGACTGGGGAGGTGAGGGAATCTGTGAGTGTCACAGTGACATCACTTATATCAATAGCAATAATACAGGGACATGACTGGGGAGGTTCGCGGATCTGGGAGCTATACAGTGACATGACTTTTATCTATATTCGTAATACAGGGACATGACTGAGAAGGTGTGGGGATCCGAGAGCATTACAGTGACGTCACTAATATCCATAGTCATAATACAGGGACATGACTGGGGAGGTGAGATGATTTAGAAGCGTCACTGTGAAGTCACTTATATCTATAGTAATAATACAGGGACATTAATGGGGAGGTGAGGGAGTATAGTAGCATAACTAACATCACTTATTTTTAGTAATACAGGGACATGACTGGGGAGGTGAGGGGATCTGGGAGAGTCACTGTGACATCACTTATATCTATAGTAATAATACAGGGACATGACTGGGGAGGTGAGGGGGATCTGGGAGCGTCACTGTGACTCACATCTATAGTAATAATACAGGGACCTGACTGGGGAGTTGAGGGGATCTGGGATTGTCACTGAGACACCAATTATATCTATTGTAATACGAGAACATGACTGGGAAGGTGAGGGGATCTGGGAGCGTCACTGTGAAGTCACATATCTTAGTAATAATACAGGGACATGACTGGGGAGGTGAGGGGATCTGGGAGAGACGCAATGATGTCACATATCTATAGTAATAATACAAGGACATGACTGGGGAGGTAAGGTGATCTGGGTGTGGCACAGTGATGTCACTTATATCTATAGTAATAAAACGGAGATGACTGGGGAGGTGAGGGAATCTGGGAGTTTCACAGAGACTTCACTTATATCTATAGTAATAATACAGGGACATGACTGGGGAGGTGAGGGGATCTGGGAGTGTCACAGTGACGTCACTCATATCTATAGTAATATATTGATATTTGATGTCTCCTCCCTTACTCAGGATTACACAGTAGTGAAGAAGACATCCAATGAGTGTGAGATACTCAACAGCCATCCCTGTGTGTTAGGAGGTCTGAGTAGAACCCAGAGCCACATCCCAGTGCCTCCACCTGACTCACTAATACATGAGAGACCCAATGACCAAAAGATCCTGGAACTCACCAACAAGATCATTCAGCTGCTGACTGGAGAGGTGACTGCTGGGAATGGGGCATTATACAGTAACACCAGGGGATGTGTCTGGGTGATGACTGGAGAGGTGACTGCTGGGAATGGGACATTATACAGTAACACCGGGGGATGTGTCTGGGTGATGACTGGAGAGGTGACTGCTGGGAATGGGGCATTATACAGTAACACCAGGGGACGTGTCTGGCTGATGACTGGAGAGGTGACTGCTGGGAATGGGACATTATACAGTAACACCAGGGGATGTGTCTGGGTGATGACTGGAGAGATGACTGCTGGGAATGGGGCATTTTTCAGTAACACCAGGGGATGTGTCTGGGTGATGACTGGAGAGGTGACTCCTGGGAATGGTACATTATACAGTAACACCAGGGGACGTGTCTGGGTGATGACTGTATCACTCTGTGTCAGGTTCCTATAAGGTGTCATGATGTCACTGTCTATGTCTCCATGCAGGAGGGGGAGTATATAGAGGAACACAGGGGTCTGTACAAGGACGTGATGATGGAGAATCACCGGCCCCTCACATCTCTGGATAAGAGGAGACTGTCATGTATTGTACAGGGGAGAGCAGGTATGGGGGCCCCCTATATACACACATCATCTGATAATCACATATATACACTGTACTCAGTCACTGTGTGTCTCCTACAGAAGGACCCAGTAACCGAGATATCTCAGAGAGATGTCCCCGTCCTCTGTATACCCAGGACTGTACAGAGGAGTATCACAGGATCCCACAGGAGGATCAGGTAGGTGGGCTATAGGGTCTCCCCAATAAACCAAAGTGACTGTCACTATATTTGTGTAGAGGAGCTGTGTGTCATTATATTTGTCTTGTTTACATAGGGTGAAGCCCAGTTAAATAATATTAAAATCAAAGATACAGAGGGAGAAGTAGAGACGTATGTGACTGATATGAAGGCAGAAGATATAGAGGGAGAAGAAGAGACGTATGTGACTGATAAAAAGGCAGAAGATATAGAGGGAGAAGAAGAGACGTATGTGACTGATATAAAGGCAAAAGACATAGATGGAGAAGAAGAGACGTATGTGACTGATATAAAGGCAGAAGATATAGAGGGAGAAGAAGAGACGTATGTGACTGATATAAAGGCAGAAGATATAGAGGGAGAAGAAGAGACGTATGTGACTGATATGAAGGCAGAAGATATAGATGGAGAAGAAGAGACGTATGTGACTGATATGAAGGCAGAAGATACAGAGGGAGAAGAGACGTATGTGACTGATATAAAGGCAGAAGATATAGAAGGAGAAGAGATGTACGTGACTGATATGAAGGCAGAAGATACAGAGGGAGAAGAAGAGACGTATGTGAGGGGTGATCAGCAGTGTAAGGAGGAGGAGATCCCTACAGATATCAGCACAGGTGAGTAATAAACACTTATTATAGAAGAGAGTCACATATTCTCCTTCCTCAGTCACTACATCAATCTCTTATCCTACACCCTCCTCTGTCAGTACAAATTAATGAGGAATTTGTTTTTTCCCAGTATGGAGTCAGGAGCCATCACCTCTATTATACTCCTGCTCTCACCCTCACATCATGTCACTGTGTGTTACCATCCCAGAGATCTGACCAGTCTCTTCCCCACACTCTCTAGGGTATATTGTACATCAGGAGCCATCAGCCCCTATTATACTCCAGCTCTCCGCCTCACATCATGTCACTGTGTGTTAGGTGTATCATACATCAGGAGCCATCAGCCCCTATTATACTTCTGCTCTCCCACTCACATGTCACTGTGTGTAACCAGCCCAGAGATCTGACCAGTCTCCTCCCCACACTCTCTGGTGTATCATACATCAGGAGCCATCAGCCCCTATTATACTTCTGCTCTCCCACTCACATCATGTCACTGTGTGTTACCAGCCCAGAGATCTGACCAGTCTCCTCCCCACACTCTCTGGTGTATCTCATACATCAGGAGCCATCAGCCCCTATTATACTCCTGCTCTCCTCCTCACATCATGTCACTGTGTGTTACCAGCCCACAGATCTGACCAGTCTCCTCCCCACACTCTCTGGTGTATCTCATACATCAGGAGCCATCAGCCCCTATTATACTCCTGCTCTCCTCCTCACATCATGTCACTGTGTGTTACCAGCCCAGAGATCTGACCAGTCTCCTCCCAACACTCTCTGATCTAACCCTCCCTCCCCCACAGCCTAACCCTCCCTGGGGGATGCCTAACCCCCCCTACACGCTGTCTAACCATTCCTCCCCCACAGCCTGTTCCTATCCCTACCCAGCGGTGCTAACCCTTCTCCCTGAAGCCTAACCCTAACTCTCCCTCCCCCACAACCGAACCCGCCCTCCCCCATAGCATAACCCTCCCCGGGGGGTGCCTAACCCCCCCTATCCGCAGCCTATCTCCCTCACAGCCTAACCCTCCCCTGGGGATGCCTAACACCCCCTACCTGCAGCCTAATCCTCCCTCCCCAACAGCCTGTCCCTAACCCTCCACAGTGGTGCTAACCCTTCTTCCTGCAGCCTAAACCTAGCCCTCCCTCCCCCACAACCTGTCCCTAACCCTCCCCAGTGGTGCTAAGCCTTACCCTTCTCTCTGCAGCCTAACCCTCCCTCCCCCACAGCCTAGCTCCCCCACCCTAGCAGCCTAACCCTATCCCTCTCTGGGGATGCCTAACTCTAACCCCCCACCTACCCACAGCCTAACCCTAACCATCCCACCCCTGCAGCCAAAAGCACCTCCAAGTCAGGTGACCAGAATACAGCCTGTGGCTTCAGCAGCATTGCTAGGCTGCGGCAGTAAACGCTGCCCGGAGTAAGCGTAGCCAGCGGCTTTAGGGCAGTAGGAGTGGGGTGACTTAATAGATTGGGTCTTGGTCCCAGCGGCGGCTGAGAGCTCTCAGGTAGGGTAGATAAATAGCCACTTAGTGAGGAGAGCTCCAGAAAGCACGTCTGGATGGACCACACTCCTCTTATTTATTAGTTTATATACTAACAGGGGTGACAGGTGTGGTACAGCCCTACAAAGGCAGATCCAATCTCTTTCTCATCAGACTCTGCTGTCTTCCCTGCACTCTCACTCAGATGTTCACTGTTGCCAGTAGCACACGTATGAGAAGCAGAAGTATGGCGGCAGCTGTATAGATTCTGATATGTAATTCTCTGTATCATACTTACCGTACACACATCATCCTTATTACTATTGAGAGAATAGAGGTAAGACACTGATGATGAGGGTGTAAGAGTGGATTATAACCTAGCAGGTGATGATGATGATGATTGCAGGGTATTATATGGTGTATTGCATGTAAAGTACCTTGTTCCACACCTACTCTGCTGTAGCAATATACCTTATATAAGGGTGAGTAACACTTGTACAGGTTTACCAGCGTATGAGCACACACATAAAGGAATACTACCTTACCAATGCTTCCAGGAGTAACGTTAGGAGACATTTCTCTGATCCATCAACTCATATGACTGATGTTATTGTTCATCTAGAATCTCCAATTCATACGATATGTTCCCCATCCATTGTTTTACATTGGTGCTGACATAGGACTTGGCGAGTGACTACATCTCCATTTATACTTTATGGTTAGTTACCAGTACAAGAGAGATATATATATGTCTTATTATAATATTACATTTGTTATTGTGAGTGTTCTCAGGAGGGTGGACACAATGATAGTCTGAGACACAATATTATAATGCCTTCAGTAAAAGTTATGTTTTATTATACACACACATTTACAATTAAGTGTCCCAGAGAGTCGTCTTCTATTGTTTACAAGATTAATATTGTTACAGATAATGTCACATTTCCATAATGTATTTTATTTCCAGCAGATGGACACACAAGCAGAAATATCTCAGAAGGACATGTAATGTTATCCCCGGATTGTGACATAAAAGATAATGACAGTAGACAGGATTCTCCAGGAGATAACCCCATTACCCCAATTATACATTCAGCTCTATCAGCTGATCCCCCTGATCCTGGGAAATGTTCTCCTGATCACTCTGATATTGGTGCATCTGTTATAGCTCTGACAGATATAGTGTTTCCATGTTCTATAGATACCAAATGTTTTACACAGAACACAAAGTGTATTAACCCACACACAGGTAAGGCAGGTGAAAGGCCAGTATGTCCGGAGTGTGAGAAATGTTTTACATACAAATCAGATCTTGTTATACATCAGAGAAGTCACACAGGTGAGAAGCCATTTCCATGTTCTGAGTGTGGGAAATGTTTTGCACGGAAATCACGTCTTGTTAGACATCCGAGAAGTCACACAGGTGAGAAGCCATTTCCATGTTCTGAGTGTGGGAAATGTTTTACACAGAATTCACAACTTGTTGCACATCAGAGAAGTCACACAGGTGAGAAGCCATTTCCATGTTCTGAGTGTGGGAAATGTTTTGCACAGAAATCAGTTCTTGTTAAACATAACAGAAGTCACACAGGTGAGAAGCCATATTCATGTTCTGAGTGTGGGAAATGTTTTGCATACAAATCAGCTCTTGTTAAACATAACAGAAGTCACACAGGTGAGAAGCCATTTCCATGTTCTGAGTGTGGGAAATGTTTTGCACACAAATCAGATCTTGTTATACATCACAGAAGTCACACAGGTGAGAAGCTGTTTCCTTGCTCCGAATGCGGGAAATGTTGTGCAAGTAAATCACATCTTGTTATACATCAGAGAAGTCACACAGGTGAGAAGCCATTTTCTTGCTCTGAGTGCGGGAAATGTTTTACACAAAAATCACATCTTGTTACACATCACAAAAGTCACACAGGTGAGAAGCCATTTCCATGTTCTGAGTGTGGGAAATGTTTTGCACAAAAATTACATCTTGTTATACATCACAGAAGTCACACAGGTGAGAAGCCATTTTCTTGCTCTGAGTGTGAGAAATGTTTTACACGGAAATCACATCTTGTTACACATGAGAGAAGTCACACACGTGAGAAGGTATTTTCTTGCTCTGAGTGCGCGAAAAGTTTTACCTGGAAATCCCACTTTGTTATACATCAGAGAAGTCACACAGGTGAGAAGCCATTTTCTTGCACTAAGTGTGGGAAATGTTTTACACGGAAATCAAATCTTGTTACACATTACAGAAGTCACACAGGTGAGAAGGCATTTCCATGTTCTGAGTGCTGGAAATGTTTTACACGGAAATCATATCTTCTTAGACATCAGCGAACTCACACAGGTGAGAGGCCATTTATATACTCTGAGAAATAAATCAGCTCTTGTTGCACAAATTAGACATCACTCAGGTGAGGAACCATTTTAATCTTCTGGAGTATACTCATCATTGCCATGCATTGTTCTTCAAGGTTCTTATCCTATCTCCTATGCTTTTTGCAATATACATGCTACCACTGGGTGTTAGGGTCTCCTGCCCTGTACTGCCACGTCGTCATGGCAACCGGGAGACAAGTGCTAGCGGAGTAACCTGAGCGCAGCTGATACTCCGGTTCGGGTCTTTTGCTGTGCAGTGGTTACAGGCTCTGTGCACGGCAGGGGATCCGGTGCTGGTTTTTGTGCTCAGTCTGAGTTCTGAGTGGGGCGTGGACAGCACCTGCTTTATAAGGCCTCTTCTCAGGTTAAGCAGATGCTGCTGAATCTTTGTTGGTTAGTCAGTTCCTGAAAGTTAGCCAGTACTGTGTAGCTTTGTATTTGTTGTTGCTTACTGCAAATAGGCCTGGGGATTTGGTACTACACTCTGCCAATCCAGACCTAGCAGTAAGACTGGAGTCAGTCGTTTAGCTTGCTGGGGTTCTTTTACTACTCTGTGAACTTAGCAAGTTTGCGGCTGTATTCTAAGACTTGCCTGCCTAAATTCTGTCTCACTGTGCAAGGTGTTCAGGTGTCAGCTTAGTGGCAGTAAGCTGAACCTGTGCACTGCAAGTGAGAATTAGGATTGTGGAGACTCTCCTTGTATCTATCATTCCATCTCTGACCAAGGAGTTTACTGGCACACCCGTTGGTAACCCTTTAGGGTTTTGCTGTTTCCCTTAGCAACAGCATTTCGGGTTCTCTACGTATTAAAACACAACATCTTGCTTTTCCCATCTGAGCATTACTAATACTAGGGAGACACCCAGTTCCTTAGCCTCTGGGCTTCTCTGTTCACTTTGTGTGTATTTTGTTACCCTATCACCTTCTGTGTACGTAATGTCATATTCCCCAGTCTGTCTGTGAGTTCATTTGTTTTGCATACCTATCCGTTCAGACACCAGTACATTCCTGCAGGCACTGGTGTGCATAACAGTTCAAACACCAGTACATTCCTGCAGGCACTGGAGTGCATAACAGTTCTGGCACCAGTACATTCCTGCAGGCACTGGTGTGCATAACATATTCAGCAGCCTAATACTCCTGTTGAAATTTTGTGGGAATATGGAGCATACCCCTCAAAATACGTTGCAACAGGTGGTCGATCAGGTGCAGGTCCTGACTCGACAATTTAATGATTTGTCCATTAAAATGCACACCTCCCAGGCCGCTGGCGGAGCTCCCGCAGCAGCAGCACCTTCAGGGGTTAAGGAGCCGAAAGTAAATCTCCCGGATCGTTTTTCTGGAGATCGCTCGCAGTTCTTTTGTTTCAAGGAGAGCTGGAAGCTATACTTCCGGCTTAGGCCTCAGTCTTCTGGGTCGGAGATTCAGCGGGTGGGCATAGTGATTTCCTTGCTACAAGGAGACCCACAGGTCTGGGCATATGGGTTGCAGCCTGAATGTCCGTCGCTTAAAAGTGTTGATGCTTTTTTTACGGCACTGGGCATGTTGTATGATGACCCTGACAAGACGACCTCAGCCGAGGCTCAGATTTCGATCCTTAAGCAAGGGCGAAGGCCAGTTGAGGTTTACTGTACGGAGTTTCGGAGGTTGGCTCATGATACCCAGTGGAATGACCCAGCCCTGAGACACCAGTACCGAAGAGGTCTTTCTAACCAGATAAAGGACCAACTGGTACAATATCCCTTGCCTGATAGCTTGGATCAGCTCATGCAGTTATCCATCCGGGTGGATAGACGGCTGAGAGAGCGTAGGCTTGAAAGGGAGACTGAGGTTTCCTTCTTTCCCAAGGGAACCTCAGACTCTGAGGAATTTTCCGAGGAGCCTATGCAGATTGGGGCTACCCGCCTCTCCTCGCGTGAGAAGATGCGGAGGAGACAGCAGGGGTTGTGTTTGTACTGTGGGAATAAAGGTCATGTGGTAGTATCATGCCCAGAAAAGCCGGAAAACTTCAGGGCCTGAGGGTGATGGGAAATATCCTGTCAGGGGAGGGGTCCTGGGGTGCACACCGGTAATGAGAGGTGCGACCCTGCGGAGACCTTTCAGTAGAACTGCATACAAAGAAAAAGGTTGCAGGTGCACAATTCAAACATTACCAAATTATTAATAATAATAATTGCAATAAAATTTTGCATTTTAAGCGAGGTTCTTCGCTTAGTTATGGCCATAAGTAACGGCTTGCCCACCGCGTCCAGGTGACCTCATTAGTCGGGCAAGTCCCTAACATTTTGGGGGGTACAAATCTAGGGTGCGGGACCCCCCAAATATCCTGTCAGGGCAGAAGTCAGAATTTCCCAAGAAGACCTTTTATCATTCCGGTGACCTTGAAGATCCTTGGTCAAACTGTCAAGACTGAGGCCTTTGTGGACAGTGGGGCCGACGGGGTTTTTATGGACCGCCAATTCGCCCTGAAACACTCTGTTCCCTTAGTACCCTTGGCATCGGAAATTGAGATTTGTGGGTTAAACGGGGATCCATTATCCCAAGGTAAAATTACCTCTTGCACTAGCCAGATTTCTTTGTTTATTGGAGCCACACACTCTGAAAAATTGTCCTTTTATGTGACTGTCTGTACTTTTGCCCCCATTGGTGTTGGGGTTACCATGGTTAAGGGCCCACAATCCTCAATTTGACTGGGTCTCTGGGGAGATTTTTAGTTGGGGTACTGATTGTTTCAGGAGTTGCTTGAGCCTTCCAGTCAGGCTCTCGCAGTTAAGATTGCCAGGGTGTTATGCAGATTTTGCGGACGTGTTCTCCAAAAAAGTTGCAGAGGTACTACCTCCCCATCGCCCCTATGACTGTGCCATTGATTTGTTGCCAAATGCTAAGCTTCCCAAGAGCAGGTTGTACTCCCTGTCACGTCCTGAGACTCAGGCTATGGCAGAGTACATTCAGGAGAACTTGGCTAAGGGATTTATCAGACCTTCACAGTCTCCAGTTGGGTCGGGGTTCTTCTTCGTGGGTAAAAAGGACGGTTCGTTGCGACCCTGCATCGACTTCAGGGAATTGAACCGTATCACGATTAAAAACTCATACCCACTGCCCCTCATTTCGGTCTTGTTTGACCAGCTTCGTACTGCCACCATTTTTTCTAAGATTGACCTACGCGGTGCGTACAATCTAATCCGAATAAAAGAGGGGGATGAATGGAAGACTGCCTTTAATACCCACTCAGGGCATTATGAATATTTGGTGATGCCTTTTGGGCTCTGTAATGCCCCGGCAGTCTTCCAGGATTTCATGAATGATGTGCTCAGGGAATATTTGGATAGATTCTTAGTTGTATACTTAGATGACATCCTAATCTTCTTCTCCCATTCCCTGGAGGAACATCGGAAGCATGTACGCTTAGTCGTCCAGAAACTCAGAGACCACCGGCTTGGGGCGAAGCTGGAGAAGTGCGAATTTGAAGTTCAGCAAATCGCATTTCTAGGATATATTATCTCCCCAGAAGGTTTCCAAATGGAGGGTTCCAAGGTACAGGCAGTCCTGGATTGGGTGCAGCCCACTAGTTTGAAGGCGCTTCAGCGTTTCCTGGGCTTTGTGAATTTTTATAGACGATTTATCGCTGGATTTTCGTCTATAGTGGCGCCCTTGGTGGCACTCACTAAGAAAGGGGCGGATGTTGCTCACTGGTCTTGTGAGGCTAAAGCGGCTTTTGCCCGTCTCAAAAGGGCATTTGTATCGGCCAAGGTGCTGCGACACCCAGATCCAGAGCGTCCTTTTGTGGTGGAGGTGGATGCCTCTGAGATGGGTATTGGGGCAGTGCTTTCTCAGATGGGAGTGTCTGATAATCGCCTTCATCCCTGTGCTTACTTTTCCCGTAAATTTTCGCCTGCCGAGATGAATTATGACGTGGGTAACCGGGATGTTGGCTATTAAGGATGCACTCGAGGAGTGGAGACACTGGCTTGAGGGGGCTAAGTTTGTGGTCTCAATTCTCACCGACCATAAGAATCTGGCATATTTAGAGTCAGCGAAGCGTCTCAATGCCAGGCAGGCACGATGGGCTTTGTTTTTTGCTCGCTTTAATTTTTTGATAACATATCTCCCTGGGTCAAAAAACATCAAGGCTGATGCGCTCTCGCGGAGTTTTGCTCCAATCCAGGAGACCACCGAGGAGCCGTTGCCCATTGTGTCCCCATCATGTATTAAAGTGGGCATTACCCAGGACCTCTTATCATTAGTCCTTAGAGCACAGGAGCAGGCTCCTCCAGACCTTCCGGTAGGTCTTTTGTTTGTGCCTCCTAGGTTAAGACAGCGAGTGTTCCTGGAATTCCATGCCAAGAAGTCGGCAGGTCACCCGGGTATTGCCAGAACTCGGGAGTTGCTATCTAGGGCGGTGTGGTGGCCCTCGGTGGCTAAGGATGTGGATCAGTGGGTTCGGGCATGTGACATCTGTGCCCGAAATAAGACTCCTAGAGGGGTTCCTGTTGGCCCATTACATCCACTCTCTATCCCATCTAAGCCATGGACCCACATTTCAATGGATTTTGTGGTGGACTTGCCCAAATCCTCGGGGATGACAGCCATCTGGGTTGTCGTTGACAGGTTTTCGAAGATGGCGCACTTCGTTCCACTGGTTGGGCTGCCATCGGCCAGACGCCTGTCTGAATTATTTATGCTGCATGTTGTGCGTCTCCACGGGTTGCCACTTGATGTGGTCTCTGACCGCGGATCCCAGTTTGTGGCCAAATTCTGGAGGGCATTTTGTTCCGATCTCCAGATTTCTGTCAGCTTGTCGTCAGGCTACCATCCGCAGTCTAATGGGCAGGCTGAAAGGGTGAACCAGTCCTTGGAGCAGTTCCTCAGGTGTTATGTCTCCAAGTGTCAGACTGACTGGGTTGCTCATCTGTCCATGGCGGAGTTTGCATATAACAACGCTGCTCACTCTGCTACAGGGATCTCTCCCTTCCTTTGTGTGTATGGGCATCATCCTAAGGCCAATTCTTTTGACCCCCTGGACTCCACGCCTGGTGGTTCCTCTGTGGTTTCGGTCCTTAGAGGTATTTGGCGGAAAGTGAAGAAAGCCCTCGTGTCTGTGTCATTAGTGACCAAAAGGGTTTTTGATAAGCGGAAAAGACCCTGCAGCTTCAAATTAGGAGACTTCGTCTGGTTGTCTACCAAGAATTTGAAGTTGAGACAGCCATCTCATAAGTTAGGCCCCTGGTTCATCGGCCCTTATAAGATCACCAGGGTTATCAATCCGGTGGCATTTCAGTTAGATCTGCCCCGTTCTTTGGGTATCAATAAAACATTTCATTGTTCCCTTTTAAAACGGGCGATTAGTAATCCTTCATCCAGTGGAAAACCTTCCCCTCTTCTGATACGTGGCCAGAGGGAGTTTGTTGTTGAAAGGATTCTTGACTCCAAGATGGTTCGGGGTCGGCTGTCATTTTTGGTGCACTGGAAGGGGTATGGCCCGGAGGAGCGGTCGTGGGTGCGCAGTTGTGATCTTCATGCCCCCAGACTGATACGCTCTTTCTTCTCGCAGTTCCCCGATAAACCCGGTGGTAGGGGTTCTTTGACCCCTCGTCAGAGGGGGGGTACTGTTAGGGTCTCCTGCCCTGTGCTGCCACATCATCATGGCAACCGGGAGACAAGTGCTAGCGGAGTAACCTGAGCGCAGCTGATACTCCGGTTCGGGTCTTTTGCTGTGCAGTGATTACAGGCTCTGTGCACGGCAAGGGATCCGGTGCTGGTTTTTGTGCTCACAGTCTGTGAGGTCTGAGTGGGGCGTGGACAGCACCTGCTTTATAAGGCCTCTTCTCAGGTCAAGCAGATGCTGCTGAATCTTTGTTGGTTAGTCAGTTCCTGAAAGTTAGCCAGTACTGTGTAGCTTTGTATTTGTTGTTGCTTACTGCAAATAGGCCTGGGGATTTGGTACTACACTCTGCCAATCCAGACCTAGCAGTAAAACTGGAGTCAGTCGTTTAGCTTGCTGGGGTTCTTTTACTACTCTGTGAACTTAGCAAGTTTGCGGCTGTATTCTAAGACTTGCCTGCCTAAATTCTGTCTCACTGTGCAAGGTGTTCAGGTGTCAGCTTAGTGGCAGTAAGCTGAACCTGTGCACTGCAAGTGAGAATTAGGATTGTGGAGACTCTCCTTGTGTCTATCATTCCATCTCTGACCAAGGAGTTTACTGCCACACCCGTTGGTAACCCTTTAGGGTTTTGCTGTTGCCCTTAGCAACAGCATTTCGGGTTCTCTACGTATTAAAACACAACATCTTGCTTTTCCATCTGAGCAGTTCTAATACTAGGGAGACACCCAGTTCCTTAGCCTCTGGGCTTCTCTGTTCACTTTGTGTGTATTTTGTTACCCTATCACCTTCTGTGTACGTAATGTCATATTCCCCAGTCTGTCTGTGAGTTCATTTGTTTTGCATACCTATCCGTTCAGACACCAGTACATTCCTGCAGGCACTGGTGTGCATAACAGTTCAAACGCCAGTACATTCCTGCAGGCACTGGAGTGCATAACAGTTCAAACGCCAGTACATTCCTGCAGGCACTGGAGTGCATAACAGTTCTGGCACCAGTACATTCCTGCAGGCACTGGTGTGCATAACACTGGGTGATGTCATGCCCTCATCTACCACTGCTATACAGATGACCTGTCTTTTTCTCCAGCAAAGTCACACAGGTGAGAAGCCATTTCCATGTTCTGAGTGTGGGAAATGTTTTACACACAAATCACAATTTGTTACACACCAGAGAAGACACACAGGTGAGAAGCCATTTTAATCTTCTGGAGTATACTCATCATTGCCATGCGTTGTTCTTCAAGGTTCTTATCGTATCTCCTATGCTTTTTGCAATATACATGCAACCGCAGGGTGAAATAATCAGATGTCATGCCCTCATCTACCACTGCTATGCAGATGACCTGTCTCTTGCTCCGGGTACTGAGAACCAAGTACCAATCCTAAATGGTTGTCTAGCTGAGCTCCAGGTGTGGGTGATGCCAGTTGGCTGTGACTTAGTCCTGGTGAAACAGGTCCTTATGATAGAAGCTCACCAACAAAGGGGAGGGCTACAGTTCAGCTTTACCTACCAACCAGACTTACGCTTGTGGGTTCAGAGTTACAGAATGCTGATCATGTGCGGAATCTTGGTGTCCTGGATGGTGGAGTGACACTTAGACATCAGGTATCAGCCACAATCAGATCCTCATCTGAGGAACATAGCCAGACTCCAGCACTTTATTCCCTCAGAAGATCTACCTACAGTCATACATGTACTTGTATCATCACACATAGACTACTGCAATGTCCTCTACCTGGGTCTCCCAGCAATAGAATTGCACCACTTGTAGCTTGTACAGAATGCAGCAGCCAGGCTGTTACCTAACCAGCCCGTTCCTGCCACATAACACCCATTCTCTGCTCCCTTCACCGGCTGCCTGTAAGATGGTGACTCTATTACATAATCTTACTGACTCTCCCAGCCCTACATGACCAGGGTCCATGGTACCAGAAGCAGCTTCTGCCTCCTTACTGCCCCGCTTTCTTACTTCCATCTGGAGATGAAGGACTGTTACCAGCAGTACCAATAATCCCCAAGCAGTGCTGAAATGTCAGAGGGGCAGACAGGGTGGTGGCACTAGTGCTGTAGCAGGAGCTGCCTGAGGCACTGTCTATGGGTAATATTGTCCCCAAGCAGCGCTGAGGTGTCAGAGGGAGACAGGGCAAGTGCAGTTGTGGGGGGGGGGGGGGGACAGAGCAGTGGCAGTAGTGGGGGGAGACAGGGCAGTGACGTGCAGTGAGGTGAGGCAGAGCCTTTCCTGTTATACTAATGTTTGTGCAAGAGTTTTTACTGTATACGAAAAATACAAAGACTTATAAATATCTTCTTTGCATTATTCTAATCATGTTTATAACCAAAACTCCGGAGTAAAAAGTCTATGGCAGGGGAGGCAGTGCCCCACCTGTGTATCTTTTCCGCACATCTCTGATCAAAAGTCACCAAATTTCCAAGAGTTTATACTGCTGCACCTATGTATAATGCCCGGATGTATATACTGCTGCACCTGTGTATAATGCCCACATGTACACTTTGGCTCATATGTTGTGTGTAAATCTGGCTCTAGCCAGTACTTCCTGAGCCATTTAGATCACTGCACGTCCCGGAGTGGCAGTAGTGGGGGGAGGTGGGGTGGGTGACAGTAGTGGGGAGGAGACAGGGCAGTGGCAGCAGTGGAAGCAGACATGGTGATGGCAGTAGTGGGGGGAGATGGCAGTGGCAGTAGTGGGAGGCAGGGTGGGTGGCAGTAGTAGGAGGGGCTAGTTGGGGGAGATGTGGCGGAGGCAATAGTGGGGGGAGATAAGTCGGTAGCAGTAGTGGGGAGAGACAGGGTGGTGGCAGTAGTGGGGGGGGGAGACGGGGATGGCTGCAGTGCAGTACCGGGATATGCTGGAGGCAGTAACGAGGTGTATTGGTCCCGCAACATAACCAGTTGATGATTTGACTTAATGATGATTATGCTTCCTTATTTCTAATTAATCCCTTGTATGTGTTACTGTTATTTGCTGTGTCAGCCTTTATGTGTGTTCTGTGTAATAATCCTGAAAGTAGTGCTGCTACCGATCTCATATCATTTGTAGTAACTTGGAAAAGATGAGATATGAGGTGCACTCTGGAAGCTTATAGGGGGTTAATCAGAGATGAACGCAGATGTGACATCACGCAGCCTCCCCGGAAAATGGTCCCGGCCCACCCGCGTACACCCCTCAGGGATGCGGCCGCAATGTGTGTGTCTGTGCGGCCGATGCGCACGTGCATTTTGCCACCACCAGCAAACTGCTGCGGGCTGCTATTGCGGCTGGGTCTGAATGACCCCCATAGGGTTTTGGCTATCCTGATCTGTTTTACTTACCTACAATACTATAATGTAACTTGAATTGTTTCTGTGCTTTAAAGGATATTTTATCCATGTTGTGCAGAGTAAAGTATTTTTGAAGTTTAAAATATAGAGAAAAATCTGTGTATTAAAGATATGAAATAAAGTTGTTAAAAAACAAAAGATTTCCATTGAGTCTTTTTATGTGTCTGTGCATTATCTTATTTCCAGATAATTGTTGCTATGGTGACAGAAACCATTTCCTGTTAATGTGTCACTTGTATTGTTACTTTTGTGTCCAGCGAGTGGGCTCAGAAATGTTATCCTTTTCCTCGCAGCCCCAGTTGCTGGAGAAAATGAAGGAGGAGCTGTTGGCGGGTCACGTTCCGCTTGAGCTGACCATTTTCTCACCAGCAGGTCTTTCCTCCTCTGCAGACTTGTGTCCGGAGAGAGAGATACAACGTAGGCTTTAAACCTAGGATCGAGCACAGTGGCCAAAATGTAGTGCTCTGATTTCAACAGATTGACCACCCGTGAATACTGGCAAAGCGAATGAAGGGCTCCATCCACAAGTATTTCCAGGGAAGACGTTAAGTCTGAGGGACTATGCACAGGCCCAAATGATAATTGTTTTATGATCCTTCTATGTATGAACCAACCGATAGAGGGAATAATCCGAAAGTGTTAATACCAAAGATTAGCCAATCTGGTTGGAGGTGCGCCATAAAGCAAATTGCAATGACTGGTTAGGGGGTTTAGAAAAAAACCGCTAGTGGGCTTATATCTAAAGAAGCCTTAATGTGTGGCGCACTCTTTTTTTCTTTGTTTCATGAATAAATTAAAACATAACTTATTATTTTTATTTAATATAGATTTTTCAATAGGCATGACATAAGGCAATTGATTGTCAGCCTGGAAAGACAAAAAAATTAATGAAAGATATAAAATAATTTATATAACAGCACTACCTATGTATGGGTATATGGGTAGAGCAATAATTGATATAAGCAAGTGAAATATAAAAGGAATTTAAACACAGGTTTTATTTATCAAATTTATGAGATCCTTTCACAACGGGATTGTGATCTCAGAAAAAAACTGTTTTACTGCTGCGCCCTGCAGAGCGTTACTACTGCATACAACCTAAGTGCTCCCTGTAGAGCGTTACTACTGCATACAGCCTAAGTGCTCCCTGCAGAGCGTCACTACTACATACAACCTAAGTGCTCCCTGCAGAGCACTACTGCTGCATATAACCTAAGTGCTCCCTGCAGAGCGTTACTACCGCATACAACCTAAGCAGCCTTTTTGTGGTAACCACTATGTCTTACAATGACCACTTTGTTACTACCCGTAGCGTATCACACGTTAAGACAGTGTTACTACCTAATGTATTTCAGTGGGATCTTTCTCAAAGGCACAAAGAAACATATATGTTCAATGTTTCACTTGCTTATATCAATTATTGCTCTACCCATATACCCATACATAGGTAATGCTGGTATATAAATTATTTTATATCTTTCCTTAAGTTTTTGTCTTTCCAGGCTGACAATTAATTGTCTTATGTCATGCCTATTGAAAAATCTATCTTAAATAAAAATAATAACAGTTATGTTTTCATTTATTCATGGAACATAAAAAAGAGTGCGCCACACATTAAGCCTTCTTTAGATATAAACCCTCCATCCACAAGTCCCACATACTTAGCGAAATCGCTCCGTATTAGCTCCTCCTTCAATTTCTCCAGCTGCTTCTGCAAAAGCCTGATGAGGGGAATGACCTGACTTAAGCTGGCAGTGTCTGAACTGACTTCACGTGTGGCAAGTTTGAAGGGTTCGAGAACCTTGCAAAACACGGAAATCACTCTTCATTGCACTTGAGTCAGGTGTATTCACCCTCTTTTGCCTGTATCGTAGGTGGATGTATAGGCATTAATGACCTTTTGCTGCTCCTCCATCCTCTGAAGCATATAGAGTGTTGAATTCCACCTCATTACCACCTCTTGCTTCAGGTGATGACAGGGCAGGTTCAGGAGTGTTTGCTGGCGCTCCAGTCTTTGGCACACAGTGGCTGAATGTTGAAAGTGGCCCACAATTTTTCGGGCCACCGACAGCATCTCCTACACGTCCCTGTCGTTTTTAAAAAAAATTCTGCACCACCAAATTAATTGTATGTGCAAAACATGGGACGTGCTGGAATTTGCCCAGATGTAATGCACGCACAATATTGGTGGCATTGTCCGATATCACAAATCCCCAGGAGAGTCTAAGTGGGGTAAGCCATTGTGTGATGAGGTACCTCAGTTTCCGTAAGAGGTTGTCAGAGGTGTGCCTCTCCTGGAAACCGGTGATACAGTGATACACATCATATCCTGCCTAGTAATGAGTTGGCATTTGTGAGATGCTGGTGCCGCCGCTGTTGTTGCTGCAGTATGCAATAAATCTACCCAGTGGGCTGTCACAGTCATGTAGTCCTTAGTTTGCCCTGCTCCACTTGTCCACATGTCCGTGGTTAAGTGGACATTAGGTACAACCTCATTTTTCAGGACACAGAGGACACTTTTCTTAATGTCCCTGTACAGTCCGGGAATCGCTTGCCTAGTGAAGTGGAATCTAGACGGGATTTGGTATCGGGGACACAGAATGTCCATCAGCTGTCTAAATCCCTCTGCACTAATGGCGGATACTGGACGCACGTCTACCACCAGCATAGTTATTATGGCCCCAGTTATCTGTTTTGCAACAGGGTGACTGCTGTCATATTTCATCTTCCTCACAAAGGACTGCTTGGGTACAACAGGAAGAATGGATTTAGGTGTCAGTGGACTGCTTACGCTATTACCCAAAGTTTCTGAACTTGGAAATGACTTCTGATGAATGCGCTGCAGGTGACGTATAAGGGAGGATGTTCCTAGGTGGTTAATGTCCTTACCCCTACTTATTACAAATTGACAAAGGCAACACACAGCTTGACACCTGTTGTCAAGATTTGTAGATAAATAATTCCACACCGAAGAGGTGGCTTTTTTGTATTTTTCCCAGGCATGACAATGTGCTTTCTCATCCCATGGACAACAACTGTCTCCACTGGTGCCTTATTCAAACCAACCACATCTCCATCATAATCCTCATCATAAACTTCCTCCTCAGTGCCAGCTACACCAATATCTTGCTCATCCTGGTATACATCTACAGTGACATCCTCCATCTAAATATTAGCAACTGGACTGGTGGTACTCCTCCCAGCACTTGCAGGGGGCGTGCAAATGGTGGTAGGAGCCTCCTCTTTCCATATAGTCTTGGGAAGGTCAGGCCTAGACATCGCAACCACGGACACATTTGGACTCTCCTTGGGGATTTGTGATATCTCTGAAAGCACAGTTGTTTTTTCCTGTGCTTTAACAAGCTTAATGTTTTTAATTTTTCAAGAGGGAGGAGGGCTTCCATCCTCATGAGAAGCTGAGCCACCAGTCATGAATATAGGCCAAGGCCTTAGCCTTTCCTTGCCACTTCATGTCCTGAATGGCATATTGGCAATTTTATGTATTTCATCAGATAATCATTATTTTTTTTATTATTTATTTTTGTTTCTCGGATTTTACACGCCCTCTATGACATTGGACATCGGCCTTAGCAGACGACATTGATGGAATTGCATCGTAAATGTCATGACTGGTGGCAGCAGCAGCTTCAGCACCAATACTAGGAACTGGAAGTGGTTCCTGATCTCCAAATTGTTCTCAATTCCACAGGACAGCACCCCTTTATTATTACAGCACACAGTGCAGTTCCCCTTTATTTTCACTGCACCCCTGTATTCGTACAGCATACAGGACCAGTGTAATATTATTAAGACATCAGCAACCCTATATTTAACAGCATACAGGAGCAGTTTTACTTTTATTTTAACAACTGCACCCCTGAATTTTTTACAGCATACAAGACTGTACCAGCACCCCTGGATATTCACAGTATACAGGACCAGTATGCTTTTATTTTAACAACTGCACCCCTACATTTTTACAGCATACAGGACCAGTGTAATATCTTAACAGCAGCACCCCTGAATTTTTACAGCATACAAGACTACCAGCACCCCTGGATTTTCACAGCATACAGGAACAGTGTGCTTTTAGTTTAACAACTGTACCCCTGATTTTTTTTTCAACATTACATTTTTATTCATATTAAAGAATTAAAACAAGAATACAGAAAAAAACAAAAGAGAATAGGGTAACAATAGGGAAAAAATAATATAGGGGGAGAGACAGGACATCGAAAAGCATCACGTAAAATATACAATCACAAATCATGAATATTCTTCAGATAAAGGGCTTCTCAAGTCACATGGAGGGCTCTGTAAGTTGGGGGACGAAGGGGAAACTCCTTTAGTCTCAGTAATATATGTATGCCATGGAAGCCACTTCATAATGGGAGAAGAGGGAATCGTAGAGTATAGTTTCCATCTCGAAATGGAATTGGGTCTTAGAAATAACTTTCGAAGGGAGGGAGGAGGGAGATTTCCAGTTTTGAGCAACTGCAGCTCTGGCTGCAATTAGAATGTGACCAAGGACATAACGAGTAGATTTGGGGACAGTGTCAGGGCACCAGTGCAGCAACGCTAAAGAAGGGTCTTGAGTCAATTGAAGACCAGTGATCGAATGGATAAGGTCATATACTTTATCCCAAAAGGAACGTAGAGCATTCCCAAAAAATATGTAAGAGTGTGCCTTCATAGTGGCAAAGGCGCCAACAGAATTTAGAGTTAGTTGGCCAAATGTTATGTAGTTTATATGGGGTGAAGTACAATCTAAAAGTTGAATATGCATTTCAGTGTGGTTGGTACAGGTAGAAAGGGAGAAGGAAGAAAAGTGAATAGATTACCATTGTTTAGGAGAGAATGTGCAATGGAGTTCAGCTTCCCACTTAATTTGAACGGCAGATTTAGCCGTGGCATCTGGAGGTGTTAGCAGACCATACCAAACAGATATAGCTCCACGAGATGAAGTTTTAGCCAATCGGTTCAGGATAGTGCTGGAGTGAAATTAGAAGACGTTAGGGCTAGTAGTCATATCGTCGATCCAATGTTTAGGTTGGTAATAATAGAGCCAAACTGAGGGGTCGAGACTATACTTAGCGCATAGTTCTGAAAATGACAAAATAGAAGATGGGGAGAAGACATCAGCAAGGGAATCTATACCTAAACGTCTCCAGTAGGAGAAATGAAGACGAGGTAATAATCTAATGCAGACAGACATTTTTCTAGTGGGAACAGTAATATCAAAGGAAGACAAGAGTCTAGAGTCCCAAATTGTTAAGGTATCGGCTATGGCAGAAGGTGATAATGAATAGTGGGGGTGGAGTTGTCGGGGTAGCCACAGAAGGTCATTGAGGGGGAAATCCTGAAAGAGGGCACGTTCTAGATCTACCCACGGTTTAGAGTGAGGGGGAGAAATAAATCGCATAGTTGGGAGAGCATAGATGCTTCGTGATACCTGGTTAAATCAGGGACTTAGAGCGAATCATACATGCGTAGACCAATCGAGGAGGTTTACATTTCCAAATATATGACAGCATTAACTTTCACATCTGGGTTAACAGTTTACGAGGAACTGCGGAAGGAATGGCTCCGAATAAATAACCCAACAAGGAGACCTTCAGACCCATCCAAGCAGAAGTCAGTGAAGTCAGTTGAGCCAATAGCTTAACGTCCACCAACCTTTCAAAGAATGCTGTATGGCACTTACCAATGTTAAATACAGGTAATAGGGACTATACTTATAATGTTATTCCCCCTGTAGAGAAATAGTCAATGGTTAAAGTATAAATGTGTGTACTCGTGCACAGATTATAGGTACCAGAAATCCGCACATCATATCCATTGATAATGTTTCAGTGATTTATCACATTGTGCTCATAATGGCTACAATTCCACATTTATTACCACATACCATAAACAAATACCCATTATGCAAGGAAACCTGTAATCTACACACCGTGCTTATACCAGAAATGTGTATGTAACAGTGACAAATTACACAGAACATAGATATCCTAATTAAATTGCTGCTTATCTAAAAGCAGGGGTTCATTCCACACAAGGATACTCTGTCTAAATAGAAAAACACCATAAGTGCCGTACACCTCTGCTCAGAACTGAACACATATGCTGTGCGCTTTTACTCATAAACATGACACAGGTGCCGTACACCTCTGCTCCAATTCAACATCCTACTATAAGTTGCTTTAATGAGCAGAGCACAATACCACACTCCTTTGTACTTGTCTAAATCTTACACTGAATAATTGTTTCATAAGTATCTGATATTGCCTCTCAAAGGGGCCACTGGCTGCATTCATTATAGAAAAAGATTTCTTAGAGTATGAAATACTTTTATGCACCACACATAACGCGTTATCAGAATTTGATACAGTGTAATTAGATATCTGGGGTACCCCATGCAATGATGTAACAGCCGGCAATATGCAGTGAAGCAATTATGTCACTGCACAAATGCCCGCAGCTTATCCTCTACTATATTTGTTATCAATTAACCTTTGTAATTAAGAACAGAATTGCAGATTGCATGCAGTGCACATATTAGAGTGTATAGACTGACTTGTAACGATTGCATATGTAGAGAGCAGTATAGTCCATTGATACAATACCCCTCATCTGCTGCCCAACATCTTCACTGAGCGGATGAAGGGTGAGAGTGAGGGTGATTGCCGGGCCATTGAAAATTCAAATATAGCATTACTCTGTCTACCCGTGTCTGGTGTTAGGCGGATCCTGTTACCTGCGGCATTGCAGGATCCGAATGCGCCAGCGGGAGATGAGTGAGTGCCAGAAGGAAGGAGTGTGTGTGTAGGGCAGCGTGCATTACCAGCTATTTCAACAAGTTGTTTCATATGCCGTGAGCGGGTATGGTGCAGTTGCAAACAGCGGTCATTCCGGCTGCCGTGGGCAACTTCACCCTGCTGCAAGGGACCAATTTCTTTAGACTGAAATCTAATCTCTGAACGTACGTTTCACCATACGAGCCTTGCTCCCCAGTGGGCCTGACATAGTGAAAATAGTCTCTTCATTTAAAGTGGCAGAGGCCAATCACATACAGGCTCTATAATTGGTGCATTATCACCTGGTGGTATCCGTGAAAACCTTCATGTACAAAGCATTTACTACACACCATGTTCACTTAATGAATTTAATTACATGAGAGTTTAAGGTTATTTTTATCCATATTCCTGTTGAGCCATGATTTTATACTGTGTATATTGACATTAGATTAATCTGATAGGAAACCTTTCTTTCCCTATTTACTACTTAAAAATATTAATTAGTATACCCAGATTAATTAAAACATCACGATTCTAAATATACATAAACAGACAATCAGAAGCTATTATGGTATATAAGATGAAAGGATTCTTAGTTAATCAGCGTAAAGATCTTACGAGACAACAAGATATAAGAATAAACATAAATATACACGTGATAAAAGTTTTTACAATGTTAGTTATGAGAAAAATTAATTAATGGTAATGTTCATAATATTTAAAATGGAATATTAGATAATAAAATATATATATATATATATATATATATACATACATACATACATACAATGTGGGTGTTTGCAGTGTTAGAGGCCACGGCCCACTGTCCCCCTCTCCACAGAAACAGGCGGCACTCCACGGATTTGATGTGAGAAAAATTGTATTAAAGTACAAACAGCATGATGAGTCCAACGTTTCAACACCGTGGTGACAAAAACACCCGCCGCGGTGTTGAAACGTTGGACTCGTCATGCTGTTTGTACTTTAATACAATTTTTCTCACATCAAATCCGTGGAGTGCCGCCTGTTTCTGTGGAGAGGGGGACAGTGGGCCATGGCCTCTAACACTGCAAACACCCACATTGTGCATTGATCCAAGGAGGGCACCCCGGTCTGTATACATGTGCTTTGGAGTGCCAACTATTCCCATTGTGTGTATATATATATATATATATATATATATATATGAAAAGTTGAAAATTAAAGTAATGTTTGTAAATAATATACAAAAGAAGAAAGAAGAGGGAAAGGAAAATTGGGAAAAAGAAGATTATAAGAAATGGAGGACAAGGGAGGCTGAAAAAGGGAAAGATACGGGGGGATTAGATTGTAAAGAAAAAACTAAAGGGGCCATTTAAAATGTGCCCGAAAAGTGAAATAAGTGTCAATGTGAATAATTAACACCTGCATGTTGCAGGGAATTTAAATTATATTCCGTGATAGCCATGCTATTAGATGATACCCTGAAAATGAGAAAAGGGGGGGGGGTGAGGAACATTAATGTGATGATGGGAAATAAAGGGGGATTTTAATTGATTGATTATTAATTTTTATCCAAATGGGGATTTGCATAGAAGTTAAGTGTTAATGTAGAAGGATGGGGTTTTTATAATTTTTAATCCTTTGGGTATAATAAATGTCCAAAATTATACCCAAAGGATTAAAAATGATAAAACCCCATCCTTTGCTATATCCAGTAGCTCCTTTAAGAAAGATTGGGAGGCCATTCATAATGATTGTTCCTGTGCTCTGATTGATCTAATCTTAAGGGAAACTCTTAAATTACTAAATGTTGAAATAAACAATTTACAGACTATAATCCATCCCTATAAAGAATTAGATGACTTCATGACAGCGGAGAAGATCGGCTATATAAAATAAAGAAAAATACTAATGAGCTCTACTAAGCAGAAAAAGTATCAGAGAGATCTTAAACAAATTGATGAAGAAAATAATCAATCAGTATTACAGGGTAATAATCAAGTAGAGAAACAAAAAGAAAATATTGACTCCAGTATGATTATCAATAGAGAAGTACTGCAGAAATCTAAAAAATGGACAAAATATCCAAATAGGGGGGTCCAGTTTAATGGGAGGTCTAACACAAAGTCAGATTATCAAAGAGGTAATCATAGACAGGGTAACTGGAGGTTCAATAGAAACTCAAATTATGAACAAGATCATCATATACAGGCTAATTGGAGAAGGGAACGGTTTCAAACTCCTAGAGTAATTGAGGGAGAGTCCTGGTCACAGAAGACCCATTATAGGTTTCAGCCAATTGGAAAAAATACTAATTGGAGAAGGGAACAGTTTCAAGAAGTAAGGCCTATGGACAGGGATCTCAGGAACATAAGAACCAACAATAGGTATCAACCATTGGAACCAGTTACCCCATTAGAACCTTGTTCCCCTTTTCAGTGGGATTACAGAGCCACCAGAAGGAGATAAGCTCAAAAATCAATAAAAAGGTATCTTTCCCCAAGAGATGTAAACGAGGTAAAAGAGGAGGCCAGAAAAAGTCCTTGTCCAAACCAAAAAATAGAATAAAAGCCATAGAATCTGAAGGTAAGATTTTCAACCTGAGTAAAAGGGTATTGACACCAGTAGAAATTAGGGTTTTAAGGAAAGGGTTAAAATTTGCCCCTACAGGGGAAGTTGACCCTTTTGGTCTGTATATAGACACACAAAAATATATAAGGAAACTCACTCTTAAAAAAAATGTATAAATAAAAGCAAAGAGGATGTTGTCCCTGAGGTTAAAACTCTTTCAGGATGCGATAAATGTAAAAATAATTCTAGCTTCAATCCAATTTATAAAAGGGGAAAATTCATTAATTGTTTCAATGAAGTCGTTAATGATGAATTTGAAAAATTAATGAAACGGAAGAAAAGGTAAAATGTAATTTGTCTAAAAAGGAATACGAGGCAGTAAGATCACTAAAGGATGATAAGGAGGTTGTTATTAAGCCAGCGGATAAGGGTGGGGGGGGGGGGGTTGTCCTTATGGACAAATCGGATTATATACAGGAAATCATGAAACAACTAAATACAGGCAATACATATAGGCAATACATATAAGAAATTTAAATCTGATCCAATCCAGAGGATCACTGAAGCATTATTAACATTAACATCTAATGCATTAAAAGATGGAGTAAACAATAAGAACATGATTTCCTTAATATAAAAGAACCTTCTATACCAACAATTTGTTCTACTGAAAGTCCCTAAGGACCCCCTCCACCCACCTGGTTGCCCAATAATATCAGGGACCAATAGTCTAACATCAAATTTGTCAGCACTAATTGACTATTTTTTGCAGCCTATGGTTGCAAAAACAAAAGTGTATCTGAAAGATACGGGCGATGTATTGAGAAAACTTACCAACTTGCAATACACTAGCTCCGTAATTGTATGCAGTGCAGATGTATGCACCCTGTATACTGTTATTAAGAAAGAGAAGGGTCTGGAAGCAATTTCCTATTTTTTAGACAAAAGCGATTATGATAATTTAACTAAAAAATCATCCTGGATGGTATAGGTTTAATTTTAGATAACAATTATTTCTATTTTGATGGCATTTATTATATCCAACAAGTGGGGACAGCCATGGGTACCAGATTTGCCCCCAGTTATGCCAATTTATACATGTCATATTGGGAAGATCATAACATCTTTAAGGTGGATGGTTTGGGGGCAGATCTGGTATTCTGGCATCGATATATCGATGATGTCCTATTCCTTTGGAATGGACAGGAAGTGGACCTCCTAGCCTTCATGGATAGACTGAATCAGAATGAATTTAATCTTAAATTTGTAACAACTAGTAGTACAAAATAAATGTCCTTTTTGGACTTATGTATATATGTAGAAGAAGACACCCTTAAAACCAAAACCTTTAGGAAGGCAACAGATTCTAATGGATATATAGAAATGGGTAGTTTACATCACCCGAATTGGCTAGACGGTATTCCGTTTAGCCAATTTACACATATTAAGCGGAACTGTAGTGACCAAACTATCTGTAATGAACAAATAATAGAAACCACCAACAGATTTATCAATAAAGGTTATCCAGTAGATCTCTTAAATAAAGCACAAACTAAAGTAGAAAACATCAATAGGGATGACCTTTTAAAAGAAAAAGAGAAGAAATCTAAAGATGAGAGGAATAAGTGGTCTTTTATCAGCCAGTATAGTCCTCTGCACAAAGATATTGAAAGAATTTTTAGAAAGAATTGGTATTTATTACAGAAAGATCCAGTTATAGAAAAAGAGCTACCTGATAGACCTACTTTCATGTATAGGAAAGCGCCATCATTGAAGGATAAACTAGTAAGGAGTGTGATAGATGACAATACGAGACCCAGCATCAGAACGAAGGGGTTCCATAGATGTGGCCAGTGTCTGATGTGTAGGACGGTTAAGAGTAAGTCCAGTAAAATCACTGAATTCACGGTTAATAATGACACGTACAGAATTAATGATTGTATTATGTGTCAATCAAAAAATGTCATCTACGGCATAGAATGTGCATGTGGGTTGATCTATGTAGGTAGGACAAGCAGAAATCTAAAGATCCGTCTCGCAGAACATGTGTATAACATTCGGAAAGGGCTGGAAACACTTTCTCTTTCAGCCCATTTTAAAACTCAACATAATAAGAAAGAATATTTAGTAAAAAGGTTCTGGGGAATAGAACAGATTAAACCCACATAGAGGTCTAAAGATATAGAAAGTAGATTAGCGGAGAATGAGATGAAATGGATTATTAAATTAAGTACTCTGCAATCTAAAGGATTAAATACCGATTTTGAGATGAAGTGGTTTTTAAAGTGATTTTTAAAGTGTTTTTGATATATTGATATTTATATTCATTCCTATGCCCTCATCCGTGTATATGTATTCGTAATTTTATTTATATATTTATATATATTTTTGTATCATGTATAAAATTAATCATCTATGTATTTTAATATCATAGTACTAAAATTATTTATCTTTCCTTTGGTTTTGCATATCTATGGGACTAACAATGGAAAACTATCAGAGGGCGATTGCATAAAATAACTTTTCTTTTTGAATGGGAACGGACGTATTTAATAAACATGGTGCCGATTTGGACCGCATGTGTAGACATGGAACGCATACTTCCGTATAAGAATGATGCCGGGGGACCTTGAAAGATGTTCGCCACGTCATATCCCGTCCATTTCCATTGACGACGGGAACAGGAAGTAATTGTTCAGTGGAAACCTCGGCACATGGAAGCATTAGACCGGATGGCATGCATGACGTCACTTCCTGCCCACCGTCAGCAGCAGTGGGAAAGATATGCTCCTATTGGAGGATGGTTATGTCACCACCTCTCCCCGTGATTTTTGAAAGCGGAAACGGGAGGTGTACTATTGGACACAGCTGACGGATATTATGGGGGTTAATTGGATGGGTATAAATGTAACATTCTGTTGTTTTGCCACAAACGCTTCTGAGGAAGAACCCAGCAGGGTTGTAAATGCATTAAGCGGTGTGGCTATTTCTAACCTGGTGAATAGAGGCATAGGACTGGGGCTAATCCTAGGAGTATCCGGAACTCTGTGGGCCTTTTGGATTGATGAGTACACAGTCATCTCTAACATCAGTGATATTACATGCTTTTAAAACTTGTTTGTGAGTGCATTTTTACTAAACTTCTTTCCTTTAAGTGGGAGTCTGCACTATTGCTTTGTTTCAGCAAAGCATAGGAGGATATTAAAAGAATCCAGCAGAAACATCTACCTCCCTTCAATGCAGAGATTTTTATACGCTTTCATGACTTTGATATATTGTGAGTGCAGAGTGTAAATACAATTTTTATTGTTTTTGAATTGGATGTCTACACTATTGTGTGTAATATCTTTTTCAGTCTAAATATTTCAATATGTGGTGATACTTGAGAAGTTATTGCTCTCCCCACAAAGAAAGAGAAGGGAAGTAATGTTCATTTATTATATGTAACCATACAAACAGAATTTGCACAATTAGTACACTTAATTTCTTGTAGTATTTGGTGTATGGAAAATTAGTGGATTTTTCTGAAGTGTATATGCTGCATTTTTTAACTGTTTATCTAGCGCAAAAAACACAATAATTTTTATCTAAATCAATTGCCTTATGCCTATTGAAAAATCTATCTTAAATAAAAATAATAAAAGTTATGTTTTAATTTATTCATGAAACATAAAGGAAAAAAAAAAGAGTGCGCCACACATTAAGGCTTCTTTAGATATAAGCCCACTAGCGTTTTTTTCTAAACCCCTTAACCAGTCATTGACAATTTGCTTAGTGGCGCACCTCCAACCAGATTAGCTAATCTTTGGTATTAACACTTTCGGATTATTCCCTCTATCGGTTGGTTCATACATAGAAGGATCATAAAACAATTATCATTTGGGCCTGTGCATAGTCCCTCAGACTTAACGTCTTCCCTGGAAATACTTGTGGATGGAGCCCTTCATTCGCTTTGCCAGGATTCAAGGGTGTTCAATCTGTTTAAATCAGAGCACTACATTTTGGCCACCATGCTCGATTCTAGGTTTAAAGCCTAGGTTGTATCTCTCTTCATGGACACAAGTCTGCAGAGGTGGAAAGACCTGCTGATGAGAAAATTGTCAACTCAAGCAGAACGTGACCTGTCAACAGCTCCTCCTTCATTTTCTTCAGCAACTGGGGCTGCGAGGAAAAGGATAACATTTCCGAGCCCACTCGCTGGACACAAAAGTAATAATACAAGTGACACATTAACAGGAAATTGTTTCTGTCACCATAGCGACAATTATCTGGAAATAAGATAATACACACATAAAAAGACTCAACGGAAATCTTTTGTTTTTAAACAACTTTATTTCATATCTTTAATACACAGATTTCTCCATATTTGAAATGTAAAAAATACTTTACCCTGCACATGGATAAAATATCCTTTAAAGCACAGAAACAATTCAAGTTACATTATAGTATTGCAGGTAAGTAAAACAGATACATATCAGGAGCCAAAAGCCTATGGGGGTCATTCAGACCCAGCCACAATAGCGGCCAGCAGCAGTTTGCTGTTGGTGACAAAATGCACATGCGCAGCGACCGCGCAGACACACATTGCGGTTGCATTCCTGAGGGGTGAACGCGTGCGGGCCGGTGCCATTTTCCAGGGGCTGCGTGATGTCAAATCTGTGTTCATCTCTGAGTAACCCCCTATAAGCTTCCAGAGTGCACCTCATATCTCATCTTTTCCAAGTTACTACAAATGATATGAGATCGGTAGCAGCACTACTTTCAGGATTATTACACAGAACACCCATAAAGGCTGACACAGCAAATAACAGTAACACATACAAGGGATTAAATAGAAATAAGGAAGCAGAATCATCTTTAGGTCTAATTATTAACTGATTCTGTGCGAGACCCATACACCTCTTTACTGCCTCCAGCAGCCCCTGGTACTACACTGCGGCCATCAGCGATGTCTCCCCCCTCTACCGCCACCACCGTCTCCCTCCACTACTGCCACCACCCTCTCTCCCACTACTACTGCCATCCGCCCTATCTGCCCCCCCACTATTGCCATCCACCCTGTCTTCCCCCATTACTGCCACCCGCCCCATCTCCTTCCACTACTGTCACCCGCCCTGTCTCTTCCTCACTGCAACCTGCCCCATCTCCCCCCACTACTGCCACTGCCATGTCTCCTTCCACTACTGCCACCGCCCTGTCTCCTCCAACTACTGCCACCGCCCTGTCTACACCAACTGCCACCCACCCTGTCTCCCCCCACTACTGCTACCCGCCCTGTCTCCCCCATTAATGCCACTGCCGTCTTTCCCCAACTGCATCCGCTCTGTCTCCCTCTACTGCCACCGCTCTGTCTCCCCCGACTACTGCCACCCACTCTGTCTCCCCCACTACTGTCATCACCATCTCCCCCACTATTGCCACCGCCCCATCTCTCCCAACTGCCACCCGCCCCGCCCCCCCACTACTGCCACCACTGTCTCCCCTCTGACACCTTAGCGCTGCTTGAGAACAAGATTCTCACAGACACTGCTTCCGGCAGCCCCTGCTACAGCACTAGTGCTACAACCGTCTCACCCCTGACATCTCAGAACTTCTTGGGGATTCTTGGTACTGCTGGTAACAGTCTGCAGATGGAAGCAAGCAGGGCAGTATGGAGACAAATGCTGCTTCTGGTACCATGGACCCTGGTCATGTAGGGCTGGGAGAGTCAGTAAGATTATGTAATAGAGTCACCATCTTACATGCAGCCAGTGGAGGGAGCAGAGAATGGGTGTTATGTGGCAGGAACGGGCTGGTTAGGTATGACTGGCTGCTGCATTCTGTACAAGCTACAACCGGTGCAATTCTTTTGCTGGGAGACCCAGATAGAGGACATTGCAGTAGTCTATGCGTGATGATACAAGTAAATGTATGACTGTAGGTAGATCTTCTGAGGGAAATAAGTGCTGGAGTCTGGCTATGTTCCTCAGATGAGGATCTGATTGTGGCAGATACTGATGTCTAAGTGTCACTCCACTATCCAGGACACCAAGATTCCGCACATGATCAGCATTTTGTAACTCTGAACCCCCAAGCGTAAGTCTGGTTGGTTTGCAAAGCTGAACTGTAGCCCTGCCCTTTGGTGGTGAGCTTAAAGACCTGTTTCACCAGGACTGAATCACAGCCAACTGGCATCAGCCACACCTGGAGCTCAGCTAGACAACCATTTAGGATTGGTACTGAGTTCTCAGTACCTAGAGCAAAGACAGGTCATTTGTATAGCAGTGGTAGATGAGGGCATGACATCTGATTATTTCACCCAGTGGTAACATGCATATTGCAAAAAACATAGGAGATAGGATAAGAACCTTGAAGAACAATGCATGGCAATGATAAGTATACTCCAGAAGATTAAAATGGTTTCTCACCTGAGTGATGTCTATTGTGTGCAACAAGAGATGATTTATTTCTCAGAGTATAGAAATGGCTTCTCACCTGTGTGACTTCTGTGATGTATAACAAGAACTGATTTCTGTGAAAAACATTTCCCGCACTCAGAGCAAGAAAATGGCTTCTCACCTGTGTGAGTTCTCTGATGTATAACAAGATGTGATTTGTGTGCAAAACCTTTCCAACACTCAGAACATGGAAATGCCTTCTCACCTGTGTGACTTTGCTGATGGGTAACAAGTTGTGATTTGTGTGTAAAACATTTCCCGCACTCAGAGCAAGAAAATGGCTTCTCACCTGTGTGACTGCGCAGATGTGTAACAAGTTGTGATTTACTTACACAACATTTCCCACACTCAGAACATGGAAATGGCTTCTCACCTGTGTGCTCTCTCTCATGTCTAACAAGATTGGATTTCCAGGTAAAACTTTTCCCGCACTCAGAGCAAGAAAATGGCTTCTCACCTATGTGACTTCTGTGATGTATAACAAGATCTGATTTACATGCAAAACATTTCCCACACTCAGAACACGGAAAAGGTTTCTCACCTGTGTGACTGCGCAGATGTGTAACAAGTTGTGATTTACTTACACAACATTTCCCACACTCAGAACATGGAAATGGCTTCTCACCTGTGTGACTTCTGTGATGTATAACAAGATGTGATTTACATGCAAAACATTTCCCACACTCAGAACATGGAAAAGGTTTCTCACCTGTGTGACTGCGCAGATGTGTAACAAGTTGTGATTTACTTACACAATATTTCCCACACTCAGAACATGGAAATGGCTTCTCACCTGTGTGACTTCTGTGATGTATAACAAGATGTGATTTACATGCAAAACATTTCCCACACTCAGAACATGGAAAAGGTTTCTCACCTGTGTGACTGCGCAGATGTGTAACAAGTTGTGATTTACTTACACAATATTTCCCACACTCAGAACATGGAAATGGCTTCTCACCTGTGTGCTCTCTCTCATGTCTAACAAGAGCTGATTTCTGTGCAAAACATTTCCCACACTCGGAACAGGAAAATGGCTTCTCACCTGTGTGTCTTCTCTCATGTCTAACAAGATGTGATTTCTGTGTAAAACATTTCCCACACTCAGAACATGGAAATGGCTTCTCACCTGTGTGAATTCTGTGATGTATAACAAGATATGATTTCTTTGTAAAACATTTTCCACACTCTGAACATATCAGTGGCCTTCCACCTGCCTTACCTGTGTGTGGTTTAATAGGCTTTGTGTTCTGTGTAAAACATTTGGCATCTATAGAACACGGAAACACTGTATCTACTGTCAGAGCTGTAACAGATGCACCAATATCAGAGTGATCAGGAGAACATTTCCCAGGATCAGAGGGATCAGCTGATAGAGCTGGCTGTATAATTGGGGTAATGGGGTTATCTCCTGGAGAATCCTGTCTACTGTCATTATCTTTTATGTCACAATCCGGGGATAACATTAGATATCCTGCCGAGATATTCCTGCTTGTGTGTCCATCTGCTGGAAATAAAACACATTATGGAAATGTGACATTTTCTGTAACAATATTAATCTTGTAAACAATAGGAGAAGACGACTCTCTGGGACACTTAATTGTAAATGTGTGTGTATAATAAAACATAACTTTTAATGAAGGCTTTATAATATTGTGTCTCAGACTATCATTGTGTCCATCCTCCTGAGAACACTCACAATAACAAATGTAATATTATAATAAGACTTAGATATATCTCTCTCTTGTACTGGTAACTAACCATGAAGTATAAATGGAGATGTAGTCACTCGCCAAGTCCTATGTCAGCACCAATGTAAAACAATGGATGGGGAACATATCGTATGAATTGGAGATTCTAGATGAACAATAACATCAGTCATATGAGCTGATGGATCAGGGAAATGTCTCCTAACGTTACTCCTGGAAGCATTGGTAAGGTAGCATTCCTTTATGTGTGTGCTCATACGCTGGTAAGCCTGTACATGTGTTACTCACCCTTATATAACGTATATTGCTACAGCAGAGTAGGTGTGGAACAAGGTACTTTACATGCAATACGCCATATAATACCCTGTAATCATCATCATCATCATCTGCTAAGTTATACTCTACTTTCTCTTATGTCCTAGAGGATGCTGGGGTCCATTTAGTACCATGGGGTATAGATGGGTCCTTTGGGAGCCACTGGCACTTTAAACGTTTAATAGTGTGGGCTGACCCCTCCCTCTATGCACCTCCTACCAGACTCAATTTCCACTCATTTCCCGTCTATTCTGAACACCTCACAATATTATTTTTAGTCCTAAAAGGTCGCTGGATGACTAAGCTAAGCGACCCAAGTGGCCGACACAAACACCTGGCCCATCTAGGAGTGGCACTGAAGTGTCAGACAGGATGGCAGATTTAAAAAATAGTCCCCAAACAGCACATGATGCAAAGAAAAAAAGAGGTGCACCTGTTAGGGTCTTCTGCCCTGTGCTGCCACGTCGTCATGGCAACCGGGAGACAAGTGCTAGCGGAGTAACCTGAGCGCAGCTGATACTCCAGTTCAGGTCTTTTGCTGTGCAGTGGTTACAGGCTCTGTGCACGGCAGGGGATCCGGTGCTGGTTTTTGTGCTCACAGTCTGTGAGGTCTGAGTGGGGCGTGGACAGCACCTGCTTTATAAGGCCTCTTCTCAGGTTAAGCAGATGCTGCTGAATCTTTGTTGGTTAGTCAGTTCCTGAAAGTTAGCCAGTACTGTGTAGCTTTGTATTTGTTGTTGCTTGCTGCAAATAGGCCTGGGGATTTGGTACTACACTCTGCCAATCCAGACCTAGCAGTAAGACTGGAGTCAGTCGTTTAGCTTGCTGGGGTTCTTTTACTACTCTGTGAACTTAGCAAGTTTGCGGCTGTATTCTAAGACTTGCCTGCCTAAATCCTGTCTCACTGTGCAAGGTGTCAGGTGTCAGTTTAGTGGCAGTAAGCTGAACCTGTGCACTGCAAGTGAGGATTAGGATTGTGGAGACTCTCCTTGTGTCTATCATTCCATCTCTGACCAAGGAGTTTACTGCCACACCCGTTGGTAACCCTTTAGGGTTTTGCTGTTCCCCTTAGCAACAGCATTTCGGGTTCTCTACGTATTAAAACACAACATCTTGCTTTTCCCATCTGAGCATTACTAATACTAGAGAGACACCCAGTTCCTTAGCCTCTGGGCTTCTCTGTTCACTTTGTGTGTATTTTGTTACCCTATCACCTTCTGTGTACGTAATGTCATATTCCCCAGTCTGTCTGTGAGTTCTTTTGCTTTGCATACCTATCCGTTCAGACACCAGTACATTCCTGCAGGCACTGGTGTGCATAACAGTTCAAACACCAGTACATTCCTGCAGGCACTGGAGTGCATAACAGTTCTGACACCAGTACATTCCTGCAGGCACTGGTGTGAATAACAACACCAAGGTCGCTGGATGGCTAAGCTAAGCATCCCAAGTGGCCGACACAAACACCTTGCTCATCTAGGAGTGGCACTGCAGTGTCAGACAGGATGGCCAATTTAAAAAATAGTCCCCAAACAGCACATGATGGAAAGAAAAAAAAAGAGGTGCACCAAGGTCGCTGGATGGCTAAGCTAAGCGACCCAAGTGGTCAACACAAACACCTGGCCCACCTAGGAGTGGCACTGCAGTTTTCTAGCGAGAGGATGAGTGCTTCAATCCTCATGTGAATCTGAACCACAAGCCATGAACATAGGCCAGGGCCTCAGCCGTTCCTTGCCACTCCGTGTCGTAAATGGCATATTGGCAAGTTTACGCTTCTCATCAGATGCTTTTAATTTAGATTTTTGGGTCATTTTACTGAACGGAGTATGCTTGACCACACAGAGGTAGAGCAATGGATTACTGTACCGTACTGCTATATATATACTGGTGGTCACCAAAATTCTGCACTGTCCTCCTACTATATAATACTGCGCACAACTAAAATGCACCACAGGTATGAATGGATAGTATACTTGACGACACAGAGGTAGGTAGAGCAGTGGACTACTGTACTGTACTGCTATATATTATATACTGATGGTCAGCAAAATTCTGCAATGTCCTCCTACTATATATACTGCGCACAACTAAAATGCACCACAGGTATGGATGGATAGTATACTTGACGACACAGAGGTAGGTAGAGCAGTGGACTACTGTACCGTACTGCTATATATTATATACTGATGGTCAGCAAAATTCTGCACTGTGCTCCTACTATATATACTGCGCACAACTAAAATGCACCACAGGTATGGATGGATAGTATACTTGACGACACAGAGGTAGGTAGAGCAGTGGCCTACTGAACCGTACTGCTATATATTATATACTAATGGTCAGCAAAATTCTGCACTGTCCTACTATATATACTGCGCACAACTAAAATGCACCACAGGTATGGATGGATAGTATACTTGATGACACAGAGGTAGGTAGAGCAGTGGACTACTGTATCGTACTGCTATATATTATATACTGGTGGTCAGCAAAATTCTGCACTGTCCTCCTACTATATATACTGCGCACAACTAAAATGCACCACAGGTATGGATGGATAGTATACTTGACGACACACAGGTAGGTAGAGCAGTGGCCTACTGTACCGTACTGCTATATAATACTGGTGGTCACTGGTCAGCAAAATTCTGCACTGTCCTCCTATACTACAATGCAGCACAGATATGGAGCGTTTTTCAGGCAGAGAACGTAGATATTTGCAGCACACTGAACACAGAAACGGAGAGAACGCTGAACATCCTCTCCCTATCATCTCCAATGCACGAGTGAAAATGGCGGCGACGCGCGGCTCCTTATATAGAATACGAATCTCGCAAGAATCCGACAGACTCAGTTTAGAAAATGTGCCCGGAGGAGCCGGTCACAGCTAGGGGATCTCCTAGGAGTTTTCTTAGCTTTTTATTTTCTAGAGATAATTAGGTTACAGGAAGGCTGCTGGCAACAGACTCCCTGCTCCGTGGGACTTAGGGGAAGGGGATAGAAACCAACTTCCTGAAGAGTTAATGGTTTTCTACTCTGCTGACAGGACACTGAGCTCCTGAGGTTGCTGATCGCAAGTCCATGAGGCAACTGCTCTCTCCCGCAGCACGGCCGCCAACCCCTAACAAAGCCAGAAGAAAGTGGTGAGTACAGCGCCGGCGTCCCGGTTAGCAGGTTGCCGGTGCAAGGGTGGAAGCGCAGCTCTGACAGGCTGCACTCCAGGAAGGCTCAGCAACACACAGTGTAGGCGCTTTGAGGAGCGTCTTGAGCCAGCACGGATAAACCCTACACTGGTCACGCAGCTAACAGGGGCTAATCCCCCTGTTAGCGCTAAAATCCTCAGGCCAGTATAAACAATTAGTGCGGGAAGCCGCACGCCATTACAAGGGGCGGGGCTTCCTCTCAGAGTGGATCCAGCACTTACCAGCGCCATTTTCTCCCTGCAGATCATAGGAACTAGGACACTGACAGGGAGCGCTGCCCTCCCTATTAAGGTTAGTCAGCACCGGGCTTTTATCATAACTGCCTACAGGGGCGCTGTGTGGCTGCTCCTTATACTCTGTGACTCTCTGAAGGTACTCTGGGGGAACTGTGTCTGACATTTTCCTGTGTGTGTGTGTGTGTGTGTGTGTGTGTGTGTGTGTGTGTGTGTGAGTGTGTGTGTGTGTGTGTGTGTATATCCACATTACCATGTCTAAGGACTCTGTGTCCTGTGCTGCAGAGTGTGTATCTTCTCCTGAGGAGTCTATTCCATGTACTCAGTACTGCAATGTGCTGTCTCAGCCTTCTGAATCCGAACCCCCATGGGTGGATATTTTAAGGGGAATGATATCCCAAATTTCAACAAGGATGTCACATACAGAGAAAGAGACGCAGTTTTTGAGACAATCTGTGGAGTGTTTGAAGTATTCAGCTCCCACTACTTCATCTAAAACCCAACCTACGTACCCCAAAAAACGTACACTTGCCCAGATAATGCAAGCCGACACTGATACCGACTCTGATACAGGGGACGGTGATGGGGATATGCAGTGGGGGATACATCCATTGCTAAAGGGGTGCAGCTAATGACTGAAGCCATTAGGTATGTTTTGCATATTTCTGAGAAGGTTCCGGAACAAGTAGAGGAATCTTATTTTACAGTGAATAAGAAGTCTTCGGTTACCTTCCCTGCTTCTAAGGAGTTAAAATTCCTTGTTTGAAAAATCTTGGGTAAACCCAGAGAAAAAATTCCAGATCCCTAAAAGAATTCTCATTGCTTTGCCTTTCCATGAAGAGAATAGGAAGAAGTGGGAAAACCCACCTATAGTAGATGCTTCTGTATCTAGGCTGTCTAAAAAGGTGGTTTTACCTGTCCCTGGTACAACTGCCATAAAGGAGCCGGCTGACTGCAAGATTAAGACTACGCTCAAATCACTATACACTGCTACAGGCATGGCTTTAAGGCCCACTATTGCTTGTGCATGGATTTCTAAAGCCATAGCAAAGTGGTCAGGCACATTACTAGAGGACTTAGATACTATAGATAGGAGTGACATTGACTTGTTATTACGTCACATACAGGATTCTGCAGGTTTCATAGTGGAGGCCATGAAGGACATTGGCCTGCTACTTCCATGGCTGTCTCGGCACGCAGAGGACTCAGGCTACGCCAATGGACTGCGGATGCAGTATCCAAGAAAAGTGTGGAGAACCTGCCATTCACAGGTCAGGCACTATTTGGATTCGTGGATTTCCACGCGACTGCGGGTAAGACAACATTTCTTCCCTCTGCAGCAGCCCCAGGTAGAAAATCTTATCCTGCACCTACACTGCAGTCCTTTCAGACCGCAAAATTAAAAAAATCCAAACCCCCTCCCGCCTTCTTTAGAGGTGGTCGGGGAAGATCAAAAAAACCTGCACCAACAGGTACACAGGAACAGAATCCAGGTTCTGCTTCCTCCAAATATTCAGCATGATGGTGGACCTGTCAGCCTGGAGATCAGACAGGTGGGAGCGAGACTAAAAGATTTCAGTCACGTCTGGGCGTCATCATGCCTAGACCCCTGGGTGATGGATATTGTTACCCAGGGGTACAGACTGAAGTTTCAGGAACTCCCACCTTACAGATTCTTCAAATCAGGCTTACCAGGTTCGCAGACAGAAAGTGATATTCTACAGGAAGCCATTCAAAAACGGGTACGAACAAATGTTATTGTTCCAGTTCCACCTCACCCAAAAATCAAGGGTTATTACTCAAACTTGTTTGTGGTACCAAAACCGGATGGTTCGGTAAGGCCTATATTGAACCTGAAGGTGTTGAAACCATCCTTGAGGGTTTTACAATTCAAGATGGAGTCTCTGAAAGCGGTGCTCTCAGGACTGGAGGAGGAGGAATTCCTAGTATCCCTGGATATCAAGGATGCGTACCTTCACATTCCGATCTGGCCACCTCACCAGGCCTATTTACGGTTTGCACTACAGGACTGTCACTATCCGTTCCAAACATTGCCATCTGGCCTCTCCACAGCACCGAGGGTGTTCACCATGGTCATGGCAGAGATGATGCTACTCCTACGCAGGGAGTGAACATATTTCCATATCTGGATGATCTGCTGATAGAGGCATCTTCCAAGGAGAAGCTGTTGCAGAGTATTGCCCTCTCAACTCAACTACTCTGGTATCATGGGTGGATCCTGAACCTTCCAAAGTCACATTTGGAACCGACAAAGAGACTGCCCTTCCTGGAGATGATACTCAACACAGAAGTGCAGAGGGTGTTTTTACCGGTGGAGAAAGCTTTGGTGATCCAATCAATGGTCCGGGATGTCGTGAAATCTCCCCGGGTATCGGTTCATCGGTGCATTTGTCTTCTGGGGAAGATGGTCGGGATTGCATCTTCACATGCACCAACGGATATGCCTGTCGCCGAATGCCAGAATTTCACTACTCTGGTGGCTGCAAACTTCTCACCTGCTCGAGGGCCGCAGGTTCAGGATCAGAATTGGATTCTTCTAACCACGGATGCAAGCCTCACCCAGGGGGAAAACTTTCAAGGAAAGTGGTCAAGCCAGGAACCGGTCCTTCCAATAAACATTCTGGAACTAAGAGCCATATACAATGGCCTTCTAAAAGTGGCTCATCTTCTGCAATATCGGTCATGCAGGTTCAGTCGGACAACATCACAGCGGTGTCCTACATAAACAGGCAGGGTGGAACGAAGAGCAGGGCTGCAATGTCAGAGGTAACAAGAATCCTCCTCTGGGCAGAATGACACGCACTGGCACTGTAGGCGTTCATTCCTCAGCAGACATGATCTCCTTCCAGGAGAATGGGGCCTCCACCCAGAGGTATTCACAGAGGTAACAAGCCAATGGGGTGTACCTCATATAGACATGATGGCCTCTCGCCTCAACAAGAAGCTTCGGGGGTACTGTTCCAGGTCACAAGACCCACAGGTAGTGGCGGTGGACGCCCTGGTGACTCCATGGGTGTTCCAGTCAGTATATGTGTTCCCTCCACTTCCACTCATCCCAAGGATTCTAAAACTAATAAAAAGATAAACAGTTCCGGCGATCCTCATTGCTCTTGACTGGCCAAGGCAGGCTTGGCACGCGGATCTTCCGAGGCCTCTTCCTCTTCGCGAGGACCTTCTACTGCAGGGGCCGTTCGCCTATCACGACTTACCGCGGCTACGTTTGACAGCATGGAGGTTGAATGCCAGATCTTAGCTCGGAAGGGCATTCCGAATAAAGTTTTTCCTACTCTGATCCAAGTTCGGAAGGGGGTAACGTCTAAGCATTACCACTGGATTTGGAAACAGTATTTGTTTTGGTATGCATCCAAGAAGTTTCCTACGGTGGAGTTTCAACTGGGACATTTTCTCCTCTTTCTGCAAGCGGGTGTGGATGTTGGCCTACGCCTGGGCTCCATCAAGTTCCAGATTTTGGCCTTGTCTATTTTCTTCCAGAAACAATTGGCTGCTATCCCTAAGGTTCAGACTTTCTTGAGAGGAATTCTGCACATCCAACCACCCTTTGTGCCTCTTATGGCACCTTGGGATCTTAATGTACTGCTGTAGTTCCTGCAATCAGACTGGTTCGAACCTTTACAGAAGGTGGACGTAAAGTTTCTTATTTGGAATGCAGTCACGTTGTTGGCCTTGGCTTCTGCCAGACGTCTGTCAGAATTGGGTGCATTTTTCGCACAAGAGCCCCTACTTGATTTTCCATGAGGATAGAGCGGAGCTCCGAACGCGTCAGCAATTTCTCCCTAAGGTTGTGTCGGCTTTTCATATCAACCAACCTATTGTGACACCTCAATTATCTCAAAATCCGTGGATGTCGTGCGGGCTTTGAAAATCTATGTGAAGAGAACTACTCGTCACAAGAAGACAGACGCACTATTTGTACTTTATTAACCCAACAAGATTGGGTGTCCTGCTTCTAAGCAGACAATTTCACGCTGGATCAGGCTTACTATCCAGCATGCTTATTCCACGTCAGGATTCACAATTCCAAAATCTGTTCAGGCCCACTCTACCCGTAAAGTGGGTTCTTCCTGGGCAGCTGCCCAGGGTGTCTCGGCTATTCAGCCGAGCAGCCACTTGGTCAGGGTCGAACACGTTTGCTAGGTTTTACAAGTTCTATACTTTGACCAAACTTGAGGTCCTCAGAGGCCAATCAGTTCTGCAGGAACCTCAGTACTCTCACTCCTGTACCGGGAGCTTTGGTACATCCCCATGGTACTAAATGGATCCCAGCATCCTCTAGGACGTAAGAGAAAATAGGATTCTAATTACCTACCGATAAATCCTTTTCTCGTAGTCCATAGAGGATGACGGGTGCCCGCCCTGTGCTTCGTATTACTGCATTGTTAATTGGTTCAGTATTGTTGGTTCAGTCGTTGCTGAATTGTTCCAAGTTGGTTAGTTTGGCCTTTTGTTATGTGTGAGCTTGTGTGAATCTTACCACTATCTGTGTAATTCCTTCTCTCGAAGTATGTCCGTATCCTCGGGCACAGTTTCTAGACTAAGTCTAGAAGGAGGGGCATAGAGGGAGGGGCCAGCCTACACTATTAAACTCTCAAAGTGCAAGTGGGTCCCAAAGGACCCGTCTAGACCCCATGGTACTAAATGGACCCCAGCATCCCCAATAGACTACGAGAAAAGGACATCCCCATCATCAGTGTCTTACCTCTATTCTCTCAATAGTAATAAGGATGATGTGTGTACGGTAAGTATGATACAGAGAATTACATATCAGGATCTATACTGCTGCCGCCATACTTCTGCTTCTCATACGTGTGCTACTGGCAGCAGTGAACATCTGAGTGAGAGTGCAGGGAAGACAGCAGAGTCTGATGAGAAAGAGATTGGATCTGCCTTTGCAGGGATGTACCACACCCGCCACCCCTGTGAGTATATAAAATAATAAATAAGAGGAGCGTGGTCCATCCAGACGTGCTTTCTGGAGCTCTCCTCACTAAGTGACTTCTTATCTACCCTACCTGATAGCTCTCAGCCGCCGCTGGGACCAAGACCCAATCTATTAAGAGTAGAAAAGAAAAGGAGGCTGTGCTATGAGAGGAAAGAACATTACCATTCACTAAGTGTGTAAATTTTAAAACAATTTATTAAAAAACAATAACTCTTTAAAAAGCAGTATTTTGTGCAAAATAAGCCAATTGTAAGCAAGGAATGATTTAGCCAATGATATAAGATGGATGAAGTTTACCCCAGGAAATGATTCAGGACTGATGTTTTGTATTCTCTAGGATCCGTTCGCTGCATAAACCTTGCAGCTTTTTCAAAGGTTTATGCAGCGAAACGCGTCAGAAATTTACACTTTTGAACAGGACAACCCGGAATTGGACCCGAACCAGCCCATATCACCTACCAGCTATCCAGGGGAGTCCTAGAGAGGCACCATCCTATCTCCGCATCGCATGAGGTACCCACCATACATGGGATATTGCAATAACCCTCTAGCGGCATATGGAACTTTTATTTGGACTCAATACCATCTAAAAGGGACTCTTTATAGTGGAATCTAACTGGACATATCATCTATGGGCAAAATGTGGAACGGATCCTAGAGAATACAAAACATCAGTCCTGAATCATCTCCAGGGGTAAACTTCATCCATCTTATATCATTGGCTAAATCATTCCTTGCTTACAATTGGCTTATTTTGCACAAAATACTGCTTTTTAAAGTTATTGTTTTTTAATAAATTGTTTTACAATGTACACACTTAGTGAATGGTACTGTTCTTTCCTCTCATAGCGCAGCCTCCTTTTCTTTTCTATTGTTACCATATAGGGAGTGACTCCCCTAAATACTGGCTGCTGCTTAGCCAAGCACCTCGCCTCATAGCGCCCGAATACCCCTGGGTATTTTTTTCCTTATTCCCCAATCTATTAAGTCCCCCACTCCTCCTGCCCTATAGCGGCTCACTCCGGGCACTGTTCACTGCCGCAGCCTAGTGACGCTGCTGAAGCCACGGGCTGTATTCTGGGGCTATGTGCGCCCAGTCTTTCCTGCACGCTCCGGATACCTGACTGGGAGGCGGTTATGGCTCAGGTGGGAATACTTTCTCTCCAGATAACACAGGTGCGTAGCTCCCGCTACTGCTGGGGACAGAACGGGCTGTCCACAGTCACCGGAGCCCAGCCGTGATATTGGGGAGGGAGGCAGCTGCCATTTTGGATCCTGGTGCGTGGCAATTGCATGGTTTGCCTACTGCCTGCAATAAGGTTTAATATAAATAAGTGTCCTGACGGCTGGACCGGGGTCACTACACTAAATTGAAGAATTTGCCTGGAGGTGAAACTACCTTCTATTTATATAGTACCACTATAATCTACTTCCCTGGAAGAAAAAAAGACAAGGCTGAGATTTGAACTTTTATTGAGCCTAAACGTAGGCCCACATCCACAACAGCCTGCAGGAAGTGCAAGAAATGTCCCAGATGAAAATCCACAGCAGAATACTGTTGACCCTCACACCAAGAGACACATTTGTTCCATATGCGATGGTTATGTTTCAATGCGACCATCTGGCCGGCTTGGAGCATAGTCGAGATAACCTTGCCCGGAATCTCTTTCCTGGCAAAAATCCTCCCAATATACTTCCATTGCATCAAACGTAGCCGTGGTAAGTCTGGATACACTAACGGCCCTTGTGTAAGACGATCATCCTGAATTGGCAAAGGCCAGGGGCCTACGAGTAATAAGGCTAGAATGTCTACATACCAGGCCCTGCGGGGCCAGTCTGGGGCAATCAGAATTGCCTGAACCCTGTCCCCTTAAGTCCTTTGAGAACTCTTGGAATTACAGGAACTGGAGGGAACAAGTACACCAACCGGTAAATCCACGGTATCGCCAGAGCGTCCACTGCTGCGACCTGTGGATCCCTCGTCCCAGAACAGTAACACAGAAGCTTCTTGGTAAGCTGAGAAACCAACAAGTTGATTTGCGGGTAGCCACACCGATGAAATATCTGCTAAAACACTTGCAGGTAGAGGCCCCATTCCCCCAGGTGCAGATCATGTCTACTGAGGAAGTCTGCTCCCCAATTGTCTACTCCCAGAATTAATATGGCGGAAATGGCCTTGGGATTCCGCTCCACCCAGAGGAGTATATGTGACACCTCCCTCATTGCAGTTCTGCTGTTTGGACCTCCTTGTTGGTTTATGTATGCCACAGTTGGTGCATTTTCCAACCATACCTGTATGGCCTGATACTGAAGGATATAAAGAGTTCAGCAGAAGGGCATTGTAAATCACCCTGAGTTCCAAAACTTTTATCGGAAGGGAAGCCTCTTGGTCAGACCACCTTCATTGGAACCGAGCCCCTAGGGTCACTGCACCCCAACCATGGAGGCTTGCATCCGTTGTCAACAGAATCCAATCCTGAATTCTGAAGTGTCGACCCTCCAGGAGGGAGATCAGCAACCACCATAAGAGGGAAATCCTGGCGTTTGGTGAAAGGCATATCTGGCGCATGTGTAGATGTGACCCAGACCATTTGTCCAGCAGATCCAGCTGGAATGGTCATGCATGGAATCTTCCGTACTGAATTGCGTCGTAGGAGGCCATCATCTTTCCCAGTAAGCGTATGCAAAGATGTACCAAGATTTTATTCAGCTTCAAAATGGAACGTACCATCGTCTGAATTATCTTTGCCTTGTCCATAGGAAGGAACACCTTCTGAGATACCGTGTCCAATATCATTACCAGGAACTGAAGCCTCTGCGTAGGTCCTAGGTGGGATTTCTGCAGATTGAGAATCCACCCATGATCCATGAGTAGTCGTGTTTGAAGGCTGATCTTTTCCATCAAGTGCTCTGAATATAGCCATTATGAGATTGTCCAAGTATGGAATGATTTTGTTATGCACACCAGTGCCTGCAGGAATGTACTGGTGTCTGAACAGAGAGGGATGCAAAACAAATGAACTAACAGACAGACTGGGAAATATGACATCACATACACAGAAAGTGATAGGGTAACAAAACCAACACAAAGTGAACAGATAAGCCCAGAGGCTAAGAAACTGGGTGTCTCCCTAGTATTACAAATGCTCAGATGGAAAAGCAAGATGTTGTGTTTTAATACGTAGAGAACCCGAAATGCTGTTGCTAAGGGCAACAGCAAAACCCTAAAGGGTTACCAACGGGTGTGGCAGCAAACTCCTTGGTCAGAGATGGAATAGTTGACACAAGGAGAGTCTCCACAATCCTATTTCTCACTTGCAGGGCACAGGTTCAGCTTCCTGCCACTAAACTGACACATGGACGCCCTGCACAGTGAGAGAGGATTAAGCATGCAGGTCTGAAAGTACAGCCACAAACCTGCTGGGTTCACAGAATAACAAAAGAACTTCAGCAGGCTAAACGACTGACTCCAGTCTTACTGCTAGGTCTGGATTGGCAGAGTGTAGTACCAAATCTCCAGGCCTATTTGCAGTAAGCAATAACAAATACAAAGCTACACAGTACTGGCTAATTTTCAGGAACTGACTAACCAACAAAGATTCAGCAGCATCTGCTTAATCTGAGAAGAGGCCTTATAAAGCAGGTGCTGTCCACGCCCCACTCAGACCTCACAGACTGTGAGCACAAAAACCAGCACCGGATCCCCTGCCTGTAACCACTGCACAGCAAAAGACCCGAACTGGAGTATCAGCTGCGCTCAGGTTATTCCGCTAGCACTTGTCTCCCGGTTGCCATGACGACGTGGCAGCACAGGGCAGGAGACCCTAACAGTACCCCCCCTCTGACGAGGGGTCAAAGAACCCCTACCACCGGGTTTATCGGGGAACTGCGAGAAGAAAGAGCGTATCAGTCTGGGGGCATGAAGATCACAACTGCGCACCCACGACCGCTCCTCCGGGCCATACCCCTTCCAGTGCACCAAAAATGACAGCCGACCCCGAACCATCTTGGAGTCAAGAATCCTTTCAACAACAAACTCCCTCTGGCCACGTATCAGAAGAGGGGAAGGTCTTCCTCTGGAAGAAGGATTACTAATCGCCCGTTTTAAAAGGGAACAATGAAATGTTTTATTGATACCCAAAGAACGGGGCAGATCTAACTGAAATGCCACTGGATTGATAACCCTGGTGATCTTATAAGGGCCGATGAACCGGGGGCCTAACTTATGAGATGGCTGTCTCAACTTCAAATTCTTGGTAGACAACCAGACGAAGTCTCCTAATTTGAAGCTGCAGGGTCTTTTCCGCTTATCAAAAACCCTTTTGGTCACTAATGACACAGACACAAGGGCTTTCTTCACTTTCCTCCAAATACCTCTAAGGACTGAAACGACAGAGGAACCACCAGGCGTGGAGTCCAGGGGGTCAAAAGAATTGGCCTTAGGATGATGCCCATACACACAAAGGAAAGGAGAGATCCCTGTAGCAGAGTGAGCCGCGTTGTTATAGGCAAACTCCGCCATGGACAGATGAGCAACCCAGTCAGTCTGACACTTGGAGACATAACACCTGAGGAACTGCTCCAAGGACTGGTTCACCCTTTCAGTCTGCCCATTAGACTGCGGATGGTAGCCTGACGACAAGCTGACAGAAATCTGGAGATCGGAACAAAATGCCCTCCAGAATTTGGCCACAAACTGGGATCCGCGGTCAGATACCACATCAAGTGGCAACCCGTGGAGACGCACAACATGCAGCATAAATAATTCAGACAGGCGTCTGGCCGATGGCAGCCCAACCAGTGGAACGAAGTGCGCCATCTTCGAAAACCTGTCAACGACAACCCAGATGGCTGTCATCCCCGAGGATTTGGGCAAGTCCACCACAAAATCCATTGAAATGTGGGTCCATGGCTTAGATGGAATAGAGAGTGGATGCAATGGGCCAACAGGAACCCCTCTAGGAGTCTTATTTCGGGCACAGATGTCACATGCCCGAACCCACTGATCCACATCCTTAGCCACCGAGGGCCACCACACCGCCCTAGATAGCAACTCCCGAGTTCTGGCAATACCCGGGTGACCTGCCGACTTCTTGGCATGGAATTCCAGGAACACTCGCTGTCTTAACCTAGGAGGCACAAACAAAAGACCTACCGGAAGGTCTGGAGGAGCCTGCTCCTGTGCTCTAAGGACTAATGACAAGAGGTCCTGGGTAATGCCCACTTTAATACATGAGGGGGACACAATGGGCAACGGCTCCTCGGTGGTCTCTTGGATTGGAGCAAAACTCCGTGAGAGCGCATCAGCCTTGATGTTTTTTGACCCAGGGCGATATGTTATCAAAAAATTAAAGCGAGCAAAAAACAAAGCCCATCGTGCCTGCCTGGCATTGAGACGCTTTGCTGACTCTAAATATGCCAAATTCTTATGGTCGGTGAGAATTGAGACCACAAACTTAGCCCCCTCAAGCCAGTGTCTCCACTCCTCGAGTGCATCCTTAATAGCCAACAATTCCCGGTTACCCACGTCATAATTCATCTCGGCAGGCGAAAATTTACGGGAAAAGTAAGCACAGGGATGAAGGCGATTATCAGACACTCCCATCTGAGAGAGCACTGCCCCAATACCCATCTCAGAGGCATCCACCTCCACCACAAAAGGACGCTCTGGATCTGGGTG